>NW_027187345.1:6605856-6611824 GCF_028583685.1 Petaurus breviceps papuanus
AATACTGTCCACTGGTGAAGGACAGTGCTGTTGTTGCAGGGGTCTGGGAACCTTTCTGTTGGTTCAGAAGCCCTGAAGAAGGATTTTCTGGTTGTATGTTTACAGAAATCCTGGGAGAGGGCTTTGCTAATGTGTTCAGGGGTTCTAGGACTGTTCTACAGACAGAGGATGAATTCATGGAGGGATTGGCAATGTATCTTATGGCCTTGCTAAGCCTTGTCTCCCCAGGAACTAAGATTGCTGAGAACTTGCCTCGTGTCAAGATGAAGAAAAGACCTCCATTTGGGTATTAAGTGCTGTGTTTAAACTTGATGTAACTCTGGGGTAGATTCAATTGTGATCCAGGGGTGGGGAACTTTTGGCCTTATGTTCGGAAACTAATCTCCATTTGAGAAGAGGGGTTTTGTGGTGGACCAAATGAAGGTATAGCCTAGGGGTGGAGAAGTATTTAGAACAGGGACTTTGTAATTGATTGAATGATTGGAAGGTCCTGGGGTGGGGTAGTACTTGGAGATTATTTAATCACACTTAGTAAATGCTGTATTTTGAATGATGTCATGTTTTGATCTTCTCTGTTCTTGGTTGGTCACTGAATAAAATGGAGAGCACCTATGCTGGTATTTTGAACCTGGGAAGTTGCCTTTGCTTGGTATTATATTACAGGGATTGATTTTCAAGGTATCTAAAGGAGAAGAAGATACCAAAGCCTGGGGGAAAATCTTGGACCTTGGGTGATCCTCTGCTTCACTTCTTTAGTGAATTCATAATTCACAACCATACAATATCATCAGAATATTAGTATTAAAATGCGGGTCTTTGTTTTAGGGAGAAACTTTTCATTATTTAAAAAAACCTTAGAGAAGTAATTTTAATAACTGTCTGGCCAATATCAAGTGAAGCACAAAACAGAGAAATATATGCTTGCCAAAGATTGTTCCCCTTGTCATGGAAGAGATCCAGTGGAGATTCCATGTTGAAAAATGATTTCCTAGAGATGGTAAGGTTCTCCAGATGCTCCTACTGGATTATGGCATTGTTCTGATTGCAACAGAACTCTGAATGTTGCAGAACTTCCCAATTGTGATCCATTGGCACTCAAAAGATTTTGGCTTCACTATCCACAGAGGAGAAAAAGAAGTGAATGTGAAGAATGCCATCAACCTAGATGGTGAAATGCAGATCAGAGAACAACCTATAAAGGTCATATCACAGTATAGCATTTTGGACATTCTTTATGCATGGATGATAGGATGGTCTCACAATCAGGAGGAATAAATTATTTTAAGGAAATCACAACATTTTATTTTTTTCAAAATAATGCCAATTTTCTCCCTAAAACAATTAAAAATGAAGTTTAGAGGAGGTAGACTGATTTCTCACTTGCATGGCATTTCCACCAGATATAGTATGGCACTTGAATATCATAGGTGTTTAATAAAGGACTTTCATTTTTTTTTTCATTGAAACCAGTTCATTTAAATTCTACAGGCATAATTCCTGTACTGGAGCTTTGCAAAAGTAAAAAAAAAAGATGTATTAATGTTCTCAGTCCAGTCTGGTGTATGTGTATGTGTGTGTGTGTGTACACATACATACACACATGCATATATGGATTTCATATATATGTGTGTGTGTATACATGAAATTTAAATACTTAAGGAAAGATATTAAACTGTTCACTGTAACTTTAAATTATTTAAATCTGGAAGATGAAACAAGTAAAAATAAATCTTATCACTAGCATTAGTATGCTAAAAATTGATATTGCCTCTCCCCTCCCCCTCAAGAGTTGTAGGGCTAAACCTAAAGCAAATAACTAAATAACATGAAATTGTTCTCAGGTAATCTAGCAAGTGAATAAAAGAATTCATGTGTGTAATACATTATCATTGACAATAATGATTACTTCCTTGTTCTGCATCAAATACTTCCATTCAAATGTCTTTTCCCCCCTTTTTGAGCAGATACTTTTATATATAGGGTTTTGCTTCATGTTTCCAATTTATTCATTATAAAGTTTTGATAAATAAGTCATTAGTGAAGGACCAGTTTAGGCAGAATTGTTAAGCAGGTGGTAAGTAAAACTCATAAGCAACACCTTCTCCTTCGTCCTCCATCACCAGGTGCTCAGTTCCACTGGGCATAGTCTCTCTAGTCTCATACCCTTAAATTACCCCCCTACCAACAGGGCTTCTTCTTTCTGTGCTGGGAAAATAAGAAACTTTTTTGGCCTCTCTTTCTTATTCCATAAGGTGAGAAGGTTGGAATAGATTATTGCTAAGGTCTTTTCTACATCTAAAATGACATTTTTATTACATAGGCAACTGCCTGCTTTACCCATTTACGAGGTCATCCATCCTTCAATGAACATAACTAAATTCCACTGAATACTCAATATCTCCAATCAGAAACTAAAATTGTTTTGACAATGAATCCAAGTCTCATTCCAAGACTAGAAATGAAAATTAGCAGACTGTATTATATCATATCCTAACCATGCACAAATTTCCAAATAAATACTATAGGGTTTTTTTCCTAAGTGGAAAAGGGACAATCTGATTTAATTTGTCATTTAAACACACCAATATTTGTTATTTATTTGTAAAAAAATCTTTTAGAAAATAGAAAAGCAGCACAGTACAGTACAGTAGAGAGAGCTGACCATGGAGTCAAGATCAGCATTCCAGTTCCTCCTGACTGATTCATGATGGTAGTATCAGATAGTCCAGCCTTGATGTGTCACTTAGCCTCTCAGTACTCTAGAAAATTCTCTCAGACTAGAAGTTACATAAAAGGTGCTACTGCATTGGTGGATGGAGTTTCCTCATCTTAAAGTTTCCTATTTCAATTAGAACATAGGTCCAATTCTTATGTCTATTCCTATCCCTACAAGCAAATAGAGGCATTCTCCAGTAGATAAATGGTCAAAGGTTATGAAAAAAAAGATCGTTTTCAAAATAATTTCAAACTACAAATGGGTATATAAGAATATAGTCCAACATAAAATAGTAAGAGAATGGAAAAATTAAAACAGTAGAGACAGCATGATGTAGTAGAGAGGAAGACCTATATACAAATCTTGCCTCTAATACTTTCTATCCATATAACCATAGGCAAATCACTTCAACTCTCTGGGTCTTGGTTTCCTCATATGTAAAAGGTTGCCTTCAACTCTAAGTCTATTTTCCTATGAACTCTAACATTAGAGTTCACCATCAAAGCCAGGGGAGTCATCACACTTTCACCAGAACATTTCGACACCAGAAGTGTTTATGGGGTAGAGATGACACTAACAAGAACAAGATGAAAAATCAGCTGGATTGAATCAAATTGTATAACTATAGTTGTAATCGAGGTGAAACAAGTGTGAGGGATTTAAGGTACCAATAGAGAATGTATTTCTTCCTTTTGAAGGAAGATTAGACATGAAAGTCACAAAGAAAAAATTCCAGACCTTACTACTAACTAAAAATAACTCAGCCAAGAGAACCACCAGTCTACACACTCATTTTCCCATTGATACAAAATCTTTATGAGAATAATATATACATGAATTATGGGTTATCATCAATTAGGGCCCTAGAAGGGAAGAAGCAAACTTTCCCAATTATTATTCAGTTTTGGACCACATCTTTACCCTATTCATTCACCCTCTAATCATAACTATCAGGTGAGGCATACAATAGGGAGATGTATGAAATCCCAGATCACTTCTCTTCTGGTCGTCTAGTTATTCTTTGAGCTGGACAAGCTTATACATAAAACCATCTCTGCAACACTGGCCAAGTCATTTGACCTTTGCCTCAGTTTTTGCATCTATAAAATTGGAATAAAAATGTCACCTAGCTCCCAACATTGCTGTGAGGACAAAATGAAATACATTTTATAAAACACTTGGTAAACCTTAAAGTTCTATACAAATGGTAGCTATTATTATTGTTATTGTTATTATTTTAATTTTCAATTTAAAAGGATGAGATAAAAAAAATAATCAGTTGAAACAACCAAAGGAAATCTAATGTCCCTCCCCATCATCTCTGGAAAAGGAATAAGGATATAATCACACACCCAAGTGGTAACAGACCTATTGTTATAAAAGGCAGGGGAAGAACCTCAAAGTTTAACCTCACAAGACCATGCCTACTGACCTATGATCTTTGCAGTCTATACTTAGTTTTGCCTCAATTGTACCACTGAAACTTTTATTAAGTCTATCAAATAATCCAACATGACATGGGACAGGGAACCTGATTTCTTAGGATTCTATAATTGGCAGCAGTGTCCCAAGAGCTCTAACACAGGCTTGTCTAGAAGAAAAGAGAATGTCTCAGAAGGTAGTATATACACAGTTCTCCTAAGTCTTGTGACCTTGTGACAGAATTATTCTTACATCAAAGCTCTCTCCTCCCAAGACCTCATGAAGCTTATAGCATAGTATAGCACAGAACACTTTCTATGCATAAACAAACAAACACACACAACACAACACAGAAAAATACAAATACATATATAGAAGACTACCTAAGGACACCAGAGCTTCATATGCTATGAAGAAGGCTAACTTGACCCTTTTTTTCTCCCTTCACAAATATACAACTCTGTAAATGGTCCAGGCTAAGCCCTAGCCAAAAGATCCTGGATCCCCCTACATATTTTTAGATACTGCCTAAGCATCTTTAGGGAAGGAAGGAAGCTTCTGCCCTCATTAGGATTATTAATATCACCAACTGCCATCTTCCCCTGCCCATGTAATTGTCGTGCTTTCGTGATTGTAATTACAATATTATCATCCCTTTATTTTTTTTCCTTCTTTGGTTCTTTTTTTTATCCAACCAAGAAATGTAAATAAAAGATGAGAAGACAGAAGTTATTTCTACACTCATATACATGTGTACACACACACACACACACACACACACACACTGGATCTTCACTGGACAATTCTGAAAGTATCTCTCAGTCGGAGCTATCAGCTTTAATTCTTTTCAGCAGAGCAGTTAGCAAGGACATATATTAAAGGAAAAAAAAACCTGGGACCATCAATGACATCTGCCTCACGGTAACATTGTAAGGCAGAGTTAATAAAATGGTGACAAATCCCAAAGGACATCAAAGTGCTAAACTATTAAAAATATAGTAATGTCTTGCTCTTAATTCATTGTTGGGAATAGCTGGCATCCAACAAGTATGTTGCTGCATGGAAGGACCATAGCTGAATCAGTCAAAAAGAATTACAATCAAAGTAATCATCTAACAAGTCTGTCACGGTGTGGGCAGAAACAGACAGATAAAAGGAGAAAAACTGAGAGGGTTATCAGAAATTGGATGGGTCATAGATACCACAGCTCCATAGTGATAATAATTTCATTTCCACTTATCGAGTGAAATACATTCACTAGTGACAGATCCTCTAGCCCTTCCCTGGGCATTTTTCCTTTTTTCTGTTTTTTTGTTTGTTTGGATAGAGGGGGGAAGGCAGGACAATTGAGGTTAAGTGACTTGCCCAAGGTCACACAGCTAGTAAGTCTCAAGTGTCTGAGGCCAAATTTGAACTCAGGTCCACCTGACTTCAGGGCCAGTGCTCTATTCATACTGTGCCACCTAGCTCATCATCAGTCTAGCTCTCTATGCCAGGTCAATTTTTAGATCTGCTGGAGGTCAGTGAGCACCAGTACTAAGCACAACACTTTAATAAGGGCTTTGTCATCTTTTTTCTTATTAGCAATCCTTTATGATCCTATGATTTGGGGGACTGGCTAATCCCATCCTCAGAGAGCTTAACCAGCAATTAGTCCACTTCTTCCTCCAAACTAAACTACCTTATAGTTATTTTGTACATACTATTTATATACTTCTATCTGCCATGTTACTGCTGCTATGTGAACATAAGGGCCTTCAGGGCATGGAAGGTTTTACTTTTCTCTCTGTATCTCCAATACTTAATGATCCCAGTTATGAGAGACAGAGA
>NW_027187345.1:6611834-6635162 GCF_028583685.1 Petaurus breviceps papuanus
TCTGAAAAATCCCAGATTCATTCCCTAGCTGTGTGGATGGCTCTCTGAGAAAAAAATCCTCATGTAGGTGCTATGGTATCTGATAAACAGGAGGCACTTTATAAATGTTTACTGATTGACTGAGAATGTTATCACAATATTAAGACCATGAGAACTAGTATACTTGATGGCAAGAAATAATTAGGAATGTGTCTAATTAATTCTACCATCAGAATTGAACTAACCTGCCTTTCCAGCTTTATCTCTTATTATTGTCCCTGATACACTCTATTTTCCAATCTAATTAACTACTAACTATTCACTGATTTCAACTTCTCATCGATTACCTGCCTTTGTGCCTTCAAAGACTGGCATCCTCCATACATGGAACACATTTCTTCCTATCCTGTGCCTTTCAAAATCTTTCCCTTCCTTCAAGGTTAAACAGGGTATGACTGTTTTCATGAAATTTTCCTCTCCAAGTGAAAGTTTTGCTCCATCTTCAAATCATCCTGGACTATTTTTGTCTGGATCTCTTTTTTCTCCATCAAGCTCTACCTGTTATTGTATTTATCTGTCTCACTAAGTAGATGGCAAGCTTCTTGAGGGCAGAGACTATGTAGTTTTTCCTTTGTATTCCCAGAACCTTATGCAGAGTAGGAACTCACTAAATGTTCGTTAAATTTGTATGAATTCTCTCTCCTTAAGTTTTACAGGAAGCAATGTGCCCTCCTGGTTGAACAAAATTCTCTCTTGCCCATCCCCAGATCCTCCCCTTGAATAAGATTATGTGGCAGCAAGAAAGTTGCCATGTTGGGGTGGTAAAGAAGAGCATTAGTACCCAAAAGGAGAGAACAACTAGTTGAACTGACCACACCCCATTGGAGGGTATGTGTCAGTACATTTAAAATAACCCAGTCTTATTACTTTGCACATAGATTGGAAAATACAAGATCACTCTCCATAAGAATCATGTCTTCCTTAGTGCAAAAGCAAACTTCATTGACATAATACAATCATTTTTTCATTAGCTCCATAAAATTGGTTTCAGTTTCAATTCAACATGGTATTCCCCACTTAATGCCATAACTTGTTCTTCTCCAAAGAGCCTGACACTCTTAAGTGACTGAGAAACATATGTCCAGTGTAAGAACAATTGTTAAAAATTGTCCATGAAATTTTTTCATAAACTAGGCAGTAATCATCATGAAAGATAAGACTATCACTGACCATCATACCTTTTATGAGATGTCAAAGCTTGTAGTCTTTTCCTAGTGACAGAGATCCTATGACCCAAGAGTCAAACCAGCCAAAAGCATACTACCTCATATTCCTTAACACTGTTACTTTTTAGCTAGAAGAATGTTTGCTTCTTCAAACTATTGTGCATTTTAATAGAAAGACTGTTAATAAGGCCTTTCTTTGCAAGACAGCTGTAGCACATTATTCTATAAAAATTTGATTTATTAATAACAAATTTATGGGGTGAGGAGGAAGGCGATACATATTTTCCTTGTCTTCCTTCCATTCCCTGTAATATCTTAGTGATGAGTCTCCTGCTGGCAGTCATTCTGTAGCCAAGAGGAATAAATAAAATACCAGAACTCATCCTGTAAAGATCTCTCTCTCTCCTCTCTCTCTCTCTCTCTCTCTCTCTCTCTCTCTCTCTCTCTCTCTGTCTCTGTGTGTGTGTGGTGCGTCTCCCCTCTCCTCTCCTCTCTAGTTTATGCTGATTAATTCTAACTCAGTGACTATGGACCATCCTCTAAAAGATGAACATTGCTAACTCTGTTTCAGTCACCAAAGCTTAATTGAATCTTTCTGCTCCTTGGTTATGGTGTGCCTGCCAGTACAACAGTCATCCTACAACAATCCTACTACTAGTCTACTCTAAGTCAACCTTGCTCCAGCTGGCTTCTTATCACATCCTGGACTAATGACATGATAAAGTGCTTATCATGCCTTTCTGAGAGTCAAAAAGCTTTTTTTAAAGAGATATACTCATGCATTTTTAAAAGAGATGTTCTCACAGCAACTGAAGACCCTGAAAAAAAAGTTCTAGCCACTGAAAGCCTTAGCACTGTCAAACAGTTCAACATTAAAAACTAAAATGACCTTAAGCCATTCATATTTGTTGTTTCCCCCATTAGAATGTAAGGTCCTAGAGAACAGGGACTATCATTTCTATATTTGTTCTCAGTACTTAGTACAGTGCTAATGTTTTATTCATTCATTCATTATTCTATCAGCAAATTTTAAGTTCACTGAGGTCAAGGACAAATTTCATTTATATCCTCACCATACCTCAATCAATGCTTGACACAGAAAACACTCCAAGGGCATTTGTTTCATTTATCTGGATTTTTTTTTGAGGGAGGGGAAAGGCTGTGGGATAGAGGACAAGGAATTATCTTATTTGTCATCATTAAAAAGTTCTTGATTTGTACAAACCTATGTTAGTAAATATATATATATATATATATATTTACACACACACATATGTTTCTATCTCAAATCATGGGCATTGTAGGTATTACAGCAAAAAGTCATAAGATCATGGTCACCTCTTTGTTGTCCATATTACTGATATTATGGGGACTTCTGATCTAACCACTCTGCATATCTCCTTCTACAGCCTCTCTCCCATTTCAAGAGTCCTTTCCTTTCACACTGGCTGAATAAGTGAGAGAAGTGTCAGAGCAAGTCTTTCTCCTGACTATTCTTTTCTTCATCACCAGTATATTCTGTTTTCATGGAGTAAAGAAGAGAAACAGATCAAGTAGTTGTCCATGTATAGTTGGCTGAGGTGGCTCAGAACCTTTGTTTGTGCCTAGTGCTCAACTTCAAATCAGAGGGCACTGGCAACAACAAATGAACAACTCTCATTTTAAAAAAATCTTCATTTTCTTCCTCCTATCATGATTTATTGTTGTTGCTGAGTCATTTAAGTCATGTAAGACTCTTCATGACCCCAATTGGGGTTTTCTTGGCAAAGATACTGAAGTGATTTTACATTTTACAGATGAGGAAACTGAGGCAAACAGGGTTAAGTGACTTTCCAAGGGTCACACAGCTAATAAGTGTCTCAGGCCAGATTTGAATTCAGAAACATGAATCTTCCTGGCTCTAGGCTAGGCATTCTATCCATTGTACCACTTACCTGCCCCATCACGATTTAGCACTAACATATTCCCACTCATTCGAATAAAGATGCTCATTTTTTAGGTCACATTTTACTTCTAAGTATCAGCTATAATTCTCTAAATAATATGAATTTCATTAAGTGTTCTCATATGTTCTAATCCATTTCTCCTTCCCTCTTTCCTCTCCCCCCAAGAAAAAAGCTACTGAATCAACACAAGAAATAAGTACCCATCAATATGCTTCACAAAACACCAATGCTTGCAACTGCCAAGCAGAAATTGTATTGGGAATGTCTTAAACAAGCTTGTTTATCAAATGTCAACTGCTAAATATATGCCACTTCAGAATGCTTGTCCTTCAGTGGGTAGATACTTAGCAACCTAACATAACTACTACTTTCCTATTAAATATAAACTTGACTGCCAGAGAGGGAAAAAATAGAGAAGAAAGCCTTCAGTCCAAATTCAAAGACTGATTTCAGATATCCTATAATGATAATGGTAATTATTGTTATAAAAATAAATAATAGCAGTAGTTATATAGTGCTTTTAGGTTTGCGAAACACTTTACATATGTTAAGTCATTTGATCCTCCCAACAACCCTGACCATTATTGTCCCCATTTTATAGAAGACAAAAGTGGGACACAGAGACACTGAGTAGATGCTCAGGGTAACACAGGGAGTAAATATCTGAGGCTGAATATGAATTCAGGTCTTCCTGACTCCAGTCCCACACTCTATCCACTGTAACACCTAGCTGCCTATTCTATGATAATTAACCTGTATAGTGTCAACAGATACACTAAAATGAAGTAACAAGAATAACTGTCTTAAGCTTGGGCAAGAAGATTCATTTGTAACCTCCATAAAAGCAATGACCAAGCACAAAACTAAAGCTTTACATTAACATAATGTAATGAGGCTGATAAAGAAACAGCTTAGCTAACCCTGGGACATGGATACTACTTCTTTTCTAAAAGGGCCTGTGATGCTAGGTCCATGTCGGTATTTCTGGTTCTTGAGGTTGGAACAGTTTGTGAAAATAAAAGAGCTGCTCTGGGACAAGCCAGCCCACATATACTATCAACTAAAACCAAGTCTGGTTGTTTATTTTGACCATGTTAAGAAGAAATCAGAAATACTTATACTGAAGAATTGGGAACCAAAATGAAAAAGGTTATCTCAGGATGAAAAAGAAAGCAAAAATTGTCCTCTCTAGTGTCAAAAAAAAGACTCTTTTGTCTTTAGCCATAACCTGAAAAAAAGCACTAGAGTCAATGGGACATATATATTAAAAACAAAACAACAATAGAACTCCGGCAAGGAAACACTTGATTTGTTGTTATAAATGAATTTCTTGGTAGACATTTCCCTGTCTGTCTGGGAAGCCAGAACTAACATTCTGAGCTGCTCAGTCATATGGATAAACAATTATTTGACCTATTTCTCTTTTCTCTTCCTCTTTACCCCATGAAAAGACACTATTAGGTGAAAGGATGTTGCAAGGGATAGTTAATTCCATAGTAACCATGTTATACATTGAAATTATATTCCAAAGTAACCAAAATTTGTACTAGAAAGACAAAAATAATATAGGTAATATATGCCATTTAACCCTGTTTGCCTCAGTTTCCTCATCCGTAAAATGAGCTGGAAAAGGAAATGGCAAACCATTCCAGTGTCTTTACCAAGAAAACCCCAATTGGAGTCAAAAATAACAGGAATAACAGAACACAAATGTATAGGTTAAAAATAATAAAGGTCTGAATAAGGGTGGTGGCTCTTTGAGTAGAGAGATGATGCAGAGATAGAAACAAGACTAGGTAATTGATTGTATATGTAAACTGAAGAAGAGACAAATGGAC
Organism: Petaurus breviceps papuanus; assembly: GCF_028583685.1. NCBI lineage: Eukaryota > Metazoa > Chordata > Mammalia > Diprotodontia > Petauridae > Petaurus > Petaurus breviceps. Next base: position 6,616,824 of record NW_027187345.1, read on the forward strand.
AAAGAAGAGAGTCAGAGAAGGAGAGAGAGAGACAGGACAGAAACCAAGGGATAGAGACAGAGAAAGTAGGCAAAGACTCCTTCACAATGAGGTTGTGAAGCAGTGAAACATGGTACCTGGAAGGATTGTGGTACCCTCAACAGAGAGAGATAGGGAAGTTCTTAAGAGTGGTTATTTGGGAAGGAAGATAATGAAATTAAATCAGGGTGCAGTCTCAACTTATCTATGCTTGCTTGTCCTGTGAGAGTCATTTCACCCCTCCTCCCAAAAAATGAAAATGGGACAGGGACTCTGACTCACCAGTCACTACTCCTAACAAACTATCAAAGTTACAATGTGCTCTGTGGTGGAGGGATAGGGAATCTGAGCAGTGGAAGGAAGGGGCACTGTGGGGGAGTGTTAGGAGATAGGTTTGATTGTATTAGCAGACAAGTCTCATGACTCATGGGAAGGTGGTATGTACCCCATCTTCCCACTCTCTGAATTATTGATCAAAAATGCCTTGGAGTCAGACTGCAGGTGCTCATTTTGTAGAACAGTGGACTAGATGACTGAGTCTTTCTAGATTGAACTCCCTTCTGAGGAATCCCCTAACTTCTACTTTAAAATAAAAATACAAATGTTGATTCTGAGATGAATTATTTCTAAGAGAGGAAGAGAGACAGAGAGAGAGAGACAGAGAGACAGAGAGAGAGAGAGAGAGAGACAGAGACAGAGACAGAGACAGAGAGAGACAGAGAGACAGAGAGACAGAGAGAGAACATACAATTTTTAGTAGGTGGAAAAAATACTCCACCACATAGGAACATAAGAACTCAATGGGATAGGGGAGGATAAATGATTAATACTGGATCTTCCCCAAACACCCATACCTAGGCATCTAGGTGACATGGTGGATAGAGTGCTGGGTCTAGAGTAGGAAGACTCATCTTCCTGAGTTCAAATCTGGCTGAGACACTTAGTAGCTGTGTGACCCTGGGCAAGCCACTTAACTCTGCTTGCCCCAGTTTTTTCACCTGTAAAATGAAGAAAATGGAGAAGAAAATTGCAAACCACTCCAATATCTTTACCAAAAAATCTCCAACTGGGGTCACAAAAAATGGGACATGACTAAATTACTAAACAACAACAAAAATATCCACTTCCAGGTCTCTGGAAGAAGTTGGAGGAACAGGGTATTCAACAGGCAAGTAAGTTTGAATTTGAAAACCTTGGGATAATCACAGATACTGGGGAGCCTATGAGCCAAAGACTTGACTGTATAAAACTTTAAAAATATATCAAGATTTTTGAGGGGTGTAGTTTCTTCTATTTTTTCCCTGTATTTTCTCCATAAAACTCCTACCTTCTGCAATAAACCTTTCCCAGTCTTTCTTAATCTTAGTGACTTGCCTCTGAGAGGTTATCTCCAGTTCATCTTGTATTCATTTTATTTATATATATTTGTTTTGCAATGTGTCTCTCCCTTTAGAATATGGGGTCCTTCAGAACAGGGTTCAGTTTTTTGTTGTAGTTTGTTTTTGTTTTGTATCCTCGGTGCTTAGTACAGGATCTGGCCACAGTAGGTGCTTAATAAATTCTTGTTAACTGAAAGATTAATTCTATACATCTTTGTTATGACTGCTATTACTGAAAGGATTATGTAAAGGAAGTCAAGTCACAGGGGAACTCTGTACAGATGCTTAAAATCTCATTTGTAACCTCCCTGGTGACTTTCTTAAGTTATCTTTGGAGCTGTAGCCTGTACAATGTCTTTCTGCAAGAGGCTTGTGTATTTATGTTTAGTAGCAGAAGTAGCAAATAGTGCCATTTTCAGGGAGTAACAATCAACGGTCTTCACCTAGTGCAGAGAAGAAAGAGCAAAATGCCTGGGACCAAAGAACTAAACAAAGACAAACAGGGCTTTGATGCTGGGCTAATTTTAAGGTATTACAAGATTTATGTTAAAGAGGACTTTCTCAATTTAGGATAGTTTTGGCTATAAATGACTAATGTATTTTAAACATTAATTACATTATTGATACCAGGAGAATACCATATGAACTACAACCTTATATTAATTGCATTATTGATGATGTTGGAAAATACTATATGGTGTATGTTGATACAACAACCGTAGCAGTTAGGTAATAGAAGCATTATTGTGCCCATTTTACAGATAAGAAAACTGATATTCAAAAGGGTTAGGTGATTTATGCAAGGCAGCATGGCTAGTAAATAGTGATCACAAGAATGAAATCCATTATGCCACACTGCCAGTAGAGAGTCCAAAGCAGTTTATCTTTCCACTGCCTTCTAGAATAGCACTGTCCCATTATCAACACATAAGTTTCAAAAATTCTTGAACCTACCCTTGGGGTCTTTGGATCAATAAATATCAAAGTTAATATTTCTAGTGTCAGAATTTTTCATACTTCTGATAAATAAGTCAGTTTATTTAATGGGCTGTTGACCTAGCAGAATTTAACTCTATACCTAGATTTTCACCATAATTTTTCAGTGTACAAAGTCACTATAAATTGATATTTCCACATAAATCCATGATGTATTCTATAGTGTTACAAAGCTGATAGAAAATTATATGCAGTGTAATTCATCCCAAAGTTACATATTTAAAAGAAGACTGCAAGACTAAACAGGAATAGAAACTTTGGTTCAGTAAATAAGCAGATACGGTTTTTAAATATGTGCAATATACAGATAATAGAGTAGAGAGAAAATTGGAGCAGGTTTTTTTAATCAAAAAGTAGAAGCAAGTACAAAAGATAATCTGAGGAGCTCTAAAAATTGTGAGCCTTGAATTGCAGAGAACAGTGCAGAGTAAAAAGTTCCTCACAGTAGACAGGAGAGAAAGGAGAAAATTGCCCCCCTGAAAATGATAAGAGGGAAGTGGAGACAGGGATAAGGAAATGACAGTTATTTTTCCCATGTCTTTAAAGTAAAGTAATAGGACATAGAGCTTCTGAAACTAAAGATCTTATTTCTCAAGTAGAGAGAACACATAAAGACCAAGTAGAGTAAAGGAAGGACAAATTTAAGTTTTGATGAAATGTCCTAAATGGAAACAAGAAGAATAATGAAAAAGTTTCTATAGACACTACTTCTGAAATTACCAGATTACCAGAAACTCTTAAAATGCAATCATTTCTGAGCTAAGAAATTGATTCTTACAACTAGAATTTCTTGGTCTTTTTGTGATGTTTATCGTTTGAAGTCTAAGATGGGGGCTGGCTGACTTATTTCTCTTAATAACATTACAGTGGGTAAAAGGTGAAATATTACCCTGTGCAAGATTTAGTACTATTTCAGGATGAAATTAAAATTGAAGAGATATGGGCTGAAATGAAAATTTCTCTATAGTCAACAGGTGCTATCAGATCAAATCCATTAGATAAATTGGTCCACTCTCTTTTCGTACATGTTCCAGTAATAGGCCAAATCCCTTAGAGTTAATATCTACGTATTAGAAACTAATAATTCCAATGATTAAATACAATAACTAGCATACCTGCAAAAGATATGAGTTAACCTGTCATTTTAATAATTCTACTTTGTGCCAGTGAATGCCAGTCTCCTAAATAGGGTGAAACTTAAAAGAATGAACTTGTTAAAAAATAAATTGTATGCATCTAAAAATCTTAATTATAATTACATAGTCATTTGTGATCATTTTCAATAGTTCTTAGCAAAGACAAATGAGCATAATGAGTTCCCTTAATGTACCAATGTGTTCTGTTTACATGTGGGGGAGGGACTTAATAAAAGTGTCCTAAATGCCAAGAGGGCATCTAAGTGCTAAGTATGGATAAGAACCCGAAAAATGCAATGTGTGGACCATAGCATGGAGACAGCATCCAGGTTGTCTGAGAAACTATTACCAGTAGTCAACAAATATTCAGTAGTTAAAAGAATGTACAATTTTCATTTTAAGCTCTCATTGTTCCTTCACTCTTATCTCTCCCAAGGCTTTCCAACACCATTTAAGAAAGATGTTGATATTGATATATTATCGGTGTTTTATTCTCATGACCACTTTAGATTTCACAAATGTCATAGTACTTAGCAGTTACACCATATTTTCCATTAGTAGGATTAAAAACCTTGGGACTATTTTTGCTAGCTGTCCACCTATTTCTTCTAAAAAAATGTTAAGAACTATTAAAAAATGTTACTGTAGAAAAGGTATTGAAAGAGTAAGGCAGAAGCAAGTCAAACACCATTTCAAATTAAAAACAATCATTTCTCACTTAATGAATTATCTATTATAAATTCACTCTAAGTTGTAGCACCCACAAAACATAAGGAATTAAGGCGTCCCTTCTTTCAACCACCATCTTATCCCTGATACAATCCTTCTTCCTCTCAAGGGTCCTGCAACTAATATTGTCTAGCAAATGAAAAACACTTTTTCAGATTCATTATTATTAAACAAGCAAACCGTTAGCTCAGGAAGATAATGGTCAACAATCATGATCTAACTTACAACTCCAGTAGAATGGAAACTTCTTTTGGGTGGGGACTTTTTTTGTTGGTGGTTTTTTTTTTTCTTTTTTTCTCCAAGTAGCCCCAGCACAATGTTTGGTATAGAGCAGATTCTTAATAGATACTCATGAACTGAACTCATTAGACAGAAGACAAATTACAGAATAACTATGTCTCAATAGACATTTCAGTGATTATTACTGCACAAAGATTAAGCATTTCATTCATCAGCTTTATAAATTCCTCCTGCACAAAAAGTCTATTTTAAAAAATGATATGTGTGGGGTGGGCAGGTGGCTCAGTGAGTAAGAGCACCGGCTCCAGTGTCGGGATGACCTGGGGATCGAATCCGGGCTCAGACACTTAGCACCCACCCAGAAACACCTGGCCATGTAACCTTGAGCAAGTTACTTAACCCCAATTGCTTTAAAAAAAATTATATGTGGGGGCAGCTAGGTGGTACAGTGAACAAAGCAACTGGCCCTGGAGTCAGGAGAACCTGAGTTCAAATCCGGTCTCAGACACTTAACCCAAAACTATCCCTGTGACCTTGGGCAAGTCACTTAATCCCAAATGCCCTGCCTTCCCCGCCAAAAAACAAACAAACAAACAAAACAAAACTATGTGGAGTTATAGAAAGAATAATAGTAGTAATAGCTGACATTTATATATTAACGATAATACATACTTATTTGTAATTATAACATGAACCTAATGCTTCACATTCCATCCTCTTTTAGAGCATTTTTATTGTCACTCCCCCATATGTAAATAACAGACACTAATCCACTAAAGGAACACATTATGCTCATTTGTCTTTGATAAGATTGTAGAAAATGATCACAAATGAATACGGAATTACAAAGTGTTTTACATACATTATCTTATTTGATGCTCATTAACAGTCCTTTGAGGTAATTACTATGGGTATTATTATCTCCATTTTACATATGAAGAAACCAAGGCTCAGAAAGGTAAAGTGACTAGCATAATCCCACAGCTTGTAAGTATCAGAGATAAAATTTGAACCCAGGTCTTATCTGATTCCAATTCCAACATAAGATCTAGAAAGAAACCAGTCAAATACAAATGATGACTATAGAAAGGGGGAGGGGGGAATGGAGAAGAAGGAAGGAAAGAAGGAAGGAAGGAAGGAAGGAAGGAAGGAAGGAAGGAAGGAAGGAAGGAAGGAAGGAAGGAAGGAAGGAAGGAAGGAAGGAAGGAGGGAAGGAAGGAAGGAAGGAAGGAAGGAAGGAAGGAAGGAAGGAAGGGAGGGAGGGAGAGATGGAAGAAAATGGAGAGAGGGAAAGGGCGGAGGGAGGAAAGGAGCAAAAGAGGGCAGGAGGAAAGGAGAAAAGAAAAGACATTACCTTGAAAATAAAGCTAGAAGTTAAGATGACCTAAGACTAATAAAAACTTAATATAACTGCTAAAACTTTGAGGGTTGCTACCTGAGCATGAGAACAATATGAGGCAAAGGAAGAAAAATAATCATACTCGTAATACATAAACTTATTCCACTAGATTTTTAATTTATGACCTGAGTATACAGTATTTTTCTTAATACACTGAGTAATACTATTAAACATTTCTAAAATTATCATAAATTAAACTTTATTTTTTAGACAATGTTAAATTCTTAAATATGATATCACACCTAATATTTTTTCTAACAAAATGCAACTGGTTTTAAAATCAAAGTAAATTGCAAAATGCAACTCACTTAAACAGAAATTGACTTTAAAGTAAATTGTTGGAATTTCTATTCTATAAAGGGTATAGGAGAGAGATTAATTGTATAAAAAAATAAATAAACCTTGTCCATTGACACTGTAATTTTCCATCCTGCTCCTAGATGGCAGGAATGGTGCGTCAACTAGTGCCACAGCTTAGTTTTGCCATCAAAGTTAAAATTATACTCAGAAAGTAGCACCTTGGGTCTGAGAGGTGGGAGAGAGGGAAAAACAATAAAGCAAGGGGAAAAAAGATATACCTAAGAGAGAAGAAAAAAAATTTAAGTCACAGGAGTAGAGAATCTGATATTAGAATAGTACTACTAGAAAAGAAGTAAAGAAAGGGTAGCAGTCATAACTGGATAAATTAGAGAAACCCATTACCTTTTACCAACATGAGTAAGGCTCTATGTATGGCAACTGAACAGATTTTTTTCTTCTATATGAGCTTAAACTGGCTTGTACAACTGTAAATATTCTCTGTACAGGGAATGAAGCCCATAATCATGGTTGGCTTCATCTTTAAGAGGTTCTAATCAACTATACCAACTAGATCAAATGTTTCAGAAATACAGAAAAAAATTCAAGATCACAGAGATTAGTTTGCCCTTTTCCCCATTTTACTATCTGCATATAAAATTAATTACCCTGATCACTGAAGTTTGCCAAATAAAAATAATTAATCATTGAGATTTATAGAACAGCATGTATTCCCAGCACATATGGAGAAGGCTATCCAAATGTTGCATGACATATCTATTATGAAGTTATGGCATTCTTTCCAATAAAAACTTGAAGAGAGAAGATAGCCATTCTGGGCAAACAGTTACTTTAAACATAAAATCTGATAGCTTTTAGCCTGTTTCTGTCTCAAGAAAGTAAATTTTTAAAAAACCAAACCACCATAAGACTATGAGTTATTAACTCAGCATTGAACTTCTTTTCCCAACTGAAGTTAGAAAGTTTTGGAAACAACCATTTTCTTCACTTGTTATTTTGTGTTATTCTACCTAAATTCAAAGTATAAGCTGAAAGACCCTTGATGAAAGTGCTGAAAAATGAACTTATTTCCTCAGAGTTTCAGTGAGTAGTTCCTTGCTACTTGGATCTCACCAAACTGCTATTACTAGAATTTTAATGACCTGGAGAGGGTTGAAGACTCAGTGAGCTGTTTTTTCCCTCTTTCTCTCTTCAGTGGTAGCTGTACTCCAGTATCCCCAAAAGCACAAATATATCCTACAGATTTAATAATACCCAAGAAAGCACTTCACCAGCAGTTAAAGCTGCTTCTGAACCAGAGGATAGTTGTTAAGTATTGGAAAACTACCTTGAGGAAAGTAAAATAATTCAAGTCAGAAAATTCACCAACCAGATATAAAATAAAATGTGTGCATTTGTAAAAGGAAGCTGTCTGGTTAATTTCAACACTGCAACTCAGGTAGAAACAGTTAAAGAGAAAAAAAGGGTCATCAGTAGAGCCAGTTTTCCAGCAATAAGAAAGATAAATATAAATTGCTTCTTAGCTAAAAGTAGATTTTTCAAGAACAAGATCATTCATTTCAGTGGCTATACATTAAACTCTGAATTGTTGGTACCCAATCCGATCTACATTATAAACTCTCTATAGGCTGTCCAGGAGTCATTTTCTACCAGAAGGGGGAGATTTCCCCACTATTGAGAACAAAGCCATACTACTATCAATGCTAGATAGTAGGTTTCTTTATGGCCCCAGCTGGAGCTGGACCATGCCAATAGTCCCATGTGACTATTTCCCAATAGAATTCATGGATTTATTCACATCACTTCTTTCTCTTCACCTGCAGAAGATGTGTAGAGAAATAAAGTTGGATACCGATGACTCAGATTCCATTTTCAGCAGCATTTCCCATTCTGAATATTCTTGCTAAAGGTGCTTTCATAGACTGCCCCCCCCAACTATTTATTTTCATAAAATGTGGATAAATATAGCTGCTGTAACACCTTCAAGTCCTGCCTGGGCTTAGTAATCAGTGTAGAAAGTTTCCACAACTGAAAGGTATTACTTTAATTTCACTGACATAAAAATTCCTGGATTGAGAGAGGTAGTCTAGCACAGTAACTGGCATGAAGAATGTGTTTTAAAATAATGTTTGCTGATTGATAGATTAAGAAAGTGAGTATTGGGCTTAGAGTCAAATCCCATCTCTGCAAACTAATTTTGCGTAAGTCACTTGAATGCCATGATGTAGAGCATTGGTCCTAGAATCGAAGGACTTGAATTCAAATCCTCACAGCCTATGTGACTTCAGTTTCATCATGTGGTTTGGATTACATGGGATGAAGTAGAGGCAAAAAGAGAACAAGCATTTTTTAATCACCTATGATTTGCCAGGAACTGTGCTAAGAAGTTGACAAATATTATTAATTTGATCTTCACAATGACCCCGGGAGGTATAAGCTATTATTATCCTTGTTTTATAATTAAGGAAACTGAGGCAGGCTGGAGTTAAGGGAGTTGCCTGGGATCACAGTCTAGTAAGTTTTTGTAGCCAGATTTGAATTCAGGTCTTTTCAACTTCAGGCCCAGTAACTGCCTCTGAGGTCTCTTCCTGCTCTAATTCCATGATCCTATGATCCTGAGTCACAAATACATTGTTAGCTGCATCAGTCCAAGTAGCTACTACAGTGGGAATTCCCCATGTTGATCAAATCATAGATTCTTCATGTATTTTTAACTGAGAAGGGGAAAGCGAAGAAATCTGTAGTACAGGATGACCGTAGAAGTCCATAGCAAATAACATCAACTGGCCTTACGGACCCAAAGGGCAAATTCTTTTTGGCTCTTATCCTGATGGGTCAGTCATGTATAGTATAAAAAGAGTAATAAATAGGTCAGAGGTGGATGCTTCCACTTAAGTTAGCTATAAACACTCTTCTAGCCCATTACCACTATTGTGGGCAGGGAGCAAGCCCTGTTCTTCGGGTGTAAACTGTTTCAACATGTGATGTGAATTAATTCTTCATTGATTTCTTTTAAGGGCTTGGAATATACAGTTGAATAAATAGTAGCCTGCTGTCCTGGAGGCAAGAATAAGATGTCTATTATCAAGGAATAATTTACAAGTCTAAACTTATGCTAGAATCAGGTACTCTTATTCAATTCAAATGCCCAGAGATCTCTCCTAGGAACTAGAGGGATTTTAAGGTTAAGGCTCAGTACCTCCCTTCAAGAAACTTATAATCTAGTCTTAAGTAAAGATTCTCTCCTGTGGACCCTGAGAGGAGTTCAAATCACAGAAATTACAAATTTATGTTTTCAATTACAATAGGTAGGTTGTCTTCATCTGAGTTGGGGTTAGATTGAAAAATTAGATAATTTAATAATCATGGCTAGCATATCCCCTGCTTAGAGATGATAATTCACTCCATTAGAGCTAATTATAGGGCCAATTGAAAGAATATAGAGGGAGGAGAGAATAGGACCCAGGACAGACCCAAGGGAGATATACATGATTAGCAGGCAGGACCTGGATAAAGACCCAGCAAAGGAACCTGAGAATTGATCAAACAAGTAAGAGGAAAACCAGTAGCGAGTGAACAATATCCCAAAAACCTAGAGAGAAGAGAATATCAAGGAAAAGGTCATCAACAGTGTCAAAGTTGCAGACAGGTCCTGAAGGACAAGGAATGAGAAAAGGCATAAATCTGGAAATGAAGAGATCATTGGTAACTTTGGAAAGAGCAGTCTTCATTGAATAGTGATGTCAGAAGCCAGGCTACATAAAGTTTAGAAGATAATGAGAAGAAAAGAAGTGGAGACATTAATTGTAGATGACCTTAAGGAGTTTAGCCACAAAAGGGAGGAGAGATATGGGATTACAGTCAGCTAACAGGAATAGGCAGATCAAATAAGGGTTTATTTAGGATGAGGGAGACTTATACATGTTTGTAGGTGGTAAAGAAGCAGTCAGAAGGTAAGGAGAGATAGAAGATTAGTGAGAGTGGGGATGATAGAATGGCTATCTGTTCTAGAAGACTGTCTAGAAGACATCACTGTTTAAGCCAGGAGTTCACTTCCTACAGGGTGGCATTGCTACATCTTCAAGTGAGTGAACCACAATTCAGCTCTCCTTGGAACTCCCATGTAGGGTAATGGTTCTCAAAGGGTATGCTATGGTACCATAGTGTGATGGTTGCTTGCCCAAGTATGCTTGGGCATATTGAGAATTGTATGCAACTTACATTTGCAATCACATGTGGGAGTCAGTTGACTCTCCCATAGGGTGGCCTGATTATACATAAGAAAGGAAAACACTGTGCTATGTGCAAAACAAGCTTAAGAACCAGTGACCTAGGACCTCAGCCATTGTTCATGTCAATTAAGTATTGGGGTTTTTTTCCCTGCTTTCTGTTTTTGTATGTTTTCTGTTTAGGGAATTCAATAATACTGTTGCATCTCCACATTTAACTGATATTTGTTAGTAATTAGGACCATTACCAAGTAGTCTGAACTGGGATCCTAGAATCGTAGATTTAGAAGGAGGAGCTTGAAGCACTCCAATGCCTTCATTTTATAGATGAGGAAACCAAGACCCAGAGAAGTTAAGGTACTTGCCTGAGGTTATTCAGGAATTAAGACTGGATCCTAAAATTCAATTTCTCCAAAACTCTGAAATCCAAGTGGCTAAGGCAGAAGGAACAGCAATTTTAGGAGCTAAGGGCTCAAACTGGGGAGATCAGTACAGAATTGAGTCAATTACAAGGTGGATTAGTAAATTAACTATTTGTTTGACTGATTTGGTCTCCCCAAACCTTTGAACATTAATGGTGACATTCTCCATCCAACTCAAATTGTCTGACCTGAAAATTCTCCCTCATGTGAATGGGTGGATGTGGTTACAGTTTCTGCTATACCCATGACAACTTTTTATGACAACTTTTAAAGTCCCATGTTTTGTATATTATATTCTTAAAAGGAAAGATAAGTAGTACATAAAAGATTTATGATTTCATGGATAATCCGCTTTTCCTATTCTACTTTATATGTGGAAATTCTAATTTTATTGGGTATTTGTTACACTAAGATTAATTTAAAAAAAAATTCTGTTGTATTCCTCTCTCAGATGTGCTTGTGAGACCTGCAACTTGGATAGTCATGTCTTGATGAGAGATTAGCACCTGAAAGTATAGAATGATCTTAGTTCCTTGATATAAAATGCAGAATTGTGAAATTCCAAATGCTTGAGATGCCTAAAAGGTTTTGCTTTACTCATGGTTTACAATAAATCAATGAAAGAGAATTTAATTTAGAGTCATAAAGAAAGACCTGGGCTGGAATCCCAGATCCACCACTTACTACTGGGTTATAAATTTGGGCAAATCATTTCAACTATTTGATCTCAGTTTCCTTATCTGTAAAATGAGGGAGATTGAACCAAATGACCTCTGTGTTCCCTTCCAACTCCAGATCAGTGAGCCATTTATTTGATGTGGAATCAAATAGATGTTTGGAAACAAAAAGTTAAACAGACATAGAATTCTGGAACCTATCTCCTCTTATCTGCTATATACAAGATGACTTTTGGTCATTATTTATGCTACTGAACCTTACTATAGATGATGAGCTATAGAGGATGTCAGATTGCCTTTACCACCTTATTTCTAGACTCTTCTACTACTTTCCAAACAAATCTCTTCCCTCCCCTCCCCCATCTCACTCAATCCAAACCAACTCCTTTCTGTGGATGAGCAGGACAAACAGTAGAGCTCTGCAAGAGGACTGGGGAGACTGGAGAAGCAAGATCCTGCCAAAAACACCCAAGAGAAATAGCTGAGATTTGTCACTATTCAGATCCAAGGACCAAAATGACAAGAAGTCAACCCCAAATTCACAGGAGGGAGAAGGGAAGCCTGAAGGTTTGTCCATTAATTTTAGCAGACCCTTTGACCTTATTGGCAAGAAGGGTTAAGTCATAGTCTATGTGAGAAGTGACAATAGCAAGAAATGAAAAGTAGAGGACTAAAGACTAAAGAGGAGATTACTCAATTCAGCAACCTTGTTCAGTATTCTTCACTGATCTGACTAGACATATCTCCCCATTCTGCATAATGAGCCACAGCTACAATAAGGAATTGGACAAATTTTGATGGAATTCAAGCTAGATGTGCCATATATACATGTATACATCTGAACATACACACACATACAGATGTGTGTATGTATGTTTATCTGTATATTTTCCCTATAACAGAAGTTATACCATGCTTCTTATGTGTACATTTATGCCACAAACAATAATGCCCACAAGGTACAAAACACGGTGCTAAGCACCATAAAGACAAAAAAATTAAATAAGACATCAAAGGAGAGTTCTATGCTATAGTAAAGGAGATAAGACAGAGTCATAAATATCTCTAACAAAAAGTGAAACATGCTAAGTGCATAAAAGGGATGTGTAAAAAAATTATTTAAGGGAATTGAAAAAGGAAAGATAAGTTCCACCTCAGAGTAATACCAGAAGTCTTCCTGAGAGAGGTGGCCTTTAAGCTAGAGACATGCATATACCATACCATAGTACTTCAACTGTTTATTTATGTATTATTATTAATATATATAATATGTATATATTATTTATGTTTATAAATGCATACAATCTACAAAATGTTTCATAAAATTTGGTTTACCATATAATGTTAAGAATGCAAATGTAAAACTTGACAAAAACAAATCTATATAGGAAATATGAACCATATGTACATAAAAAATGTTTACAAAGGTTTCCAATGCATTGGAGTCTTCCCTGTGTGTCCAGGACTAGTTGGGTCTCATTATCTTTACCTATTCAGTTTCTGAAACATTTAGTGGCATTGGTTGCGCTCCATACCTGGTTTGGTTTGATTTTATTACTGTTAAAGTAGATAGAAAATTTGTTGGCATCACTTAATCAATCACTCAATCAACAAAAATTTATTAAACATCTATGATGTGCCAGGCACTATGCTAAGTACTGTGTGTAGGAAGACCAAAAAAAATCGACCTCTACCCTCAGAGGGTTTCAATTCTAAAGAGGGAGATAACATATACTCATTAAGTCTATGTATAATATAAACAAAATTGGGATGGGACATGGGGACAAGGGAGGAGAGACAAGAGCAGGTGCTAGAATCAATAAAGGCTTCATATAGGAAGTGGAATTCAGCTAATCTTTGAAAGAAAGAAACTAGGTATTCTAAGAGGAAGAAAAGCATTTTATATATTCATTCAGGTTTACAGATTATGTCTTCATAAGATGTCCACTATCCTTGCTGAATCTATACCACTGTAGCTACATGATTGGACCAGGTTTTTCCCATAGAATGTATTGTTTCTTTCTTTTCGTTCTGAGACTGAACTAAGCACAACATTTTGCCATTTTTCTTTATCATCATCATCAAACATTTCTATAGTGTTTTTGCATTTACAATACAATATTTGTTGAGCATCTAATATATGTGTATTGTGTATATGGAAAGAGAGAGAGACATAGCCTCATAGTATCTAGAACATAGCTATATATAGTTATTATATATAGATAGATATATGCATATGTTTGCACACTTATGTGTATATATACCTATGCATATGATCATATACACATGTATATCTATGTGGCAGCACTATAGGGTACATATGAATCAGTATATAAGGCATGACTCCTGGCCTCCAGGAGCTTAACATCTAGTTAAGGAGAAAAATACGTGAGTACATAGGAAAAAAACAGCAAAAAATAAAAATGCAGAATATGACAATTACTATGTGAAAAGTACAGACAATAATACTGTAGAAATTAAAAGAAAAGAGAGTTCAGGGAATGTTTTGTGGAGGCAACGGTATCTGAACTGAACTTAGAAAGACTGGTTGCATTCAGTAAGAAGAATGGAGTAATGGGGGCATCACAAAAGTTGCAAATGGTATATACAAATGCTTTCAAGCAGGAAGGTACAATGCATGTTTAGTGAAAAGTGAAGAAACTAGTTTTGACTGGAGTGGATGGTTTCTGTAGGGAAATAGTGAGTACTAAGGTTATACTATGGAAAGTTTTGAATGTCATTCTTGAGGCAAGGAAAGCATATTTTAAGTCTTTATCCTGTATTAGAATACCTCACACATAGTAGTTGCTTGATAAAGATTTGATGGATACTTGAGCAAATAAACTCATGAATGAGTGTGTTCATCTTTTTACTAAATAATGAACTCCTCATGGTTGGGGACATTGTCTTACAACTCTTTGTATAACAAGAATTTAGCAAATATAAGATGTTCCCTAAATGCTGTATTATTGATGATGATGCTAACTTAGACTAAGTAGCTTAGACTTTGTCTCAGATTTTCAAAAATCATAAATATGGCAATTAAAACATATGATATATAGTGAATAATAAAGTAGATGGCTTAGAGAACTCATCTTCAAATAATAAATGCCTAAGTGTGATTTTTAGTGATTCTTACTAATCCTCAACTTTATCCATCACAACTTAATCTAACCCTTTCCTTATCCCCATTTTTGGCTAGACTACTTCCAATTGATCTGTCCTGGCACATGAACATAGTACTCAATCTTCAGACTAGTCTGTCATAAAATGTGTAACTTCCCAGCTAGTAGATATAAATTCCCTAGTAATAGTCTTCTGATTTAGGACGCCTCTTGGTCATCAGGTTGTTAACCATGCTTGCTTTTTCGCAAATCACAACATTTCCTTGAACACAAAGTGTTTTGATCTATTTCTATCCCCATGACTGAAGAAGTGAGAAAGATATTATATCTATGTAGGTATGTTCTCATCTTGCCAGCGTAAAACCAAAAACACTATCTTTTCCCAATTAGAAGTGAAAGGCATCCCTTTGACTTAGAGATCTTCCCCTTCCCAACAGATATTTCTAGCTTTTATCTCCTTTCCTGGATGCCATTTGAATTTTTTTAAAAAAGTAATTTTTAAGTAGCTAAGGTTGCCTCTAGAAATCAGAAACATTTACAAACTGCCTTTTTATATGGACAAAATTCTGAAATTTTAACTATGCCTGAGTTCAGATCACAGATCATAGAATTTTAGAGTTGAAAGAGACCTTTAACATGCTCTCATTTTAATACCATCAGCTCTCTTAGTTGAAGGAAACAGAAGCCTGGTGAATTTACATGACTTATTCCAGTTCATACAACTAGTTGGTAGCAGAACTATTGCTAGAATTCAGGTCTCTAAACATCCACTCTATCACTCCATCTGCCTCCCTCTTAGCAGCAAAACATTTAAAAATGCAAAACATAATGTAGTTTTTGAACAAAGATTTGAAGTGATTTCATGGCAGTAGTAAAAATTTCTAGCATGGGAAGGATATTCACTTTTAATTTTATTAATGAGAAGTTGTCTTAAAATTACCCTGAAATAGGAACCATCTTTCTATAAGTACTTTGGCAGACTTCCTTAAAGGAAAACAATTCCAAATATACTTGACTGATTTGTAGGACAGTCCTGTTGAAAGCAATTATTCATATTGAATATGTGCCTTATGGAGATGGAGCACTGGAAGAAAACTTCCCTGTTGTTTCATCATTATTTGCCCCAGCTAACATTAAGATTTCCCACTTCAGTACTGTTATACTTTTTTTTTTTAAAGCAATCGGGGTTAAGTAACTTACTCAAGGTTGCACGGCCAGTTATTTCTGTGTGTGGTGCTAAGTATCTGAGCCCAGATTTGATTCCCAGGTCATCCCGACACTAGAGCCAGTGCTCTTACTCACTGAGCCACCTGGCCGCCCCTACTGTGATACTTTTAAGATGAGTTTAACAATGTAATAACTGACATTAACATAGCACTTCAAAATTTCCAAAATCCTCTACATATCCATTTGATCCTTACAACAATCTTGTGAAATAGACTCTGTTATCCCCATTTTACGGATGAGGTAAGGATAAGGACTAGAGAAGTTAAGTTACATGGCCCTGGTCACATATATTTTAAGAGTGAGAGGCTAGCTGAACCCAGGTGTTCCTAGCTCCAAGTCCAGTATGCTCTCTGTTGTTCTATTTCTCTATTGCTATTTAATGTCTGCTTTCTCTAATCATATCCATTAAAAGCATGAAATGAGTTTGTATACTTTTAAGCTTTCGAGGCTTATAGAATATGTAGCTAGCAATTTGACATTATAATCAAGTTTTATATGAATCAATGCTACAAATGTAGTCCTACATTGCAGCAGGCCTATAAAAGGAATCCATGTATATCAATTTGTTTTCCAGTCAGCAAAGGTCACAGGCAAGAGGGATCCTTTCTGATTTTTTTTCTTTATAAACTGAAACAAACTCCTATAACCACCAAAATTTCTTCTGGTATTATAAAATTCCTTGGAATGGTGGATTAAAATTCCCTTTTCAAAAAAATAATCATATTTTACCTACATAAAAGATACATAATATCTATATTACTTTCTTCCATTTATACCTTAATCTATAGGTACAATATAAACACAATACATCTTGCTTGGAAAATCTAGCAGAGAATTTCAAGCAGAACACAAAAAAAAAAATCTGTCCATTTACTTAGGGTTTGTTTGTTTGTTTTTTTCTAATCCTTTCATTGCAAATGCTAACAACCACCAAATAAATAAATAAATAACTTGCATCAGGAGATAATTGCATGAATCTCACATGTCTGGAAAAAATCCATTTGTTGCATTAAATATTGGCTTGCTTCTATTTCTGGGAAACTTTTGAGTAGTGCCCTGATTTTCTGCCTTTCTTTATTCACTTAAAAAGATCATGTGTATGTGTGTGTATGTGTGTGTGCATGTGTTTGTGTGTGTAAACACATATACAGTGAGTATTTAATTTAAAAAATAATTTTTTCCACATTGATAGAATCCATACAATTATCTTCTGATATAGCTTTTTTTTTGTTACAATGGGTATTACAATGGGTTACAATTAACAAAAAACTCAACTAAATGAAAGGATGTTTTTATCCTGCATAGAAGGTAGCACTTGAACTAAACCTTGAAGGAAGAGAAGGTTAAGGAGTAGAATGGTCTTTGTTTCAAAACTAATATTTTTTAAAATGTAGGAATAGATATTGATCCATTTCAATACCTAATGTTATAACCTATAAAGTTATACGTTGCTCCAGAATTAAAAATAATAGCTCCTCCAATAAAATATAAACCCCTTGAGAGCATGGAGTATTTAATTTTTTTTTCTTTTTTCTCCAATGAACACATGATGGGAATTTTAAAAATTCTTATTAAGTATTTGATTTTACCTTTTCTCTGACTCTAACTCTTAACATTCATTCTCAACCCTCCCTTCTGGAGCATCTTGGATTTCTTGTAAGTCACAATACACTCCCATATTTGGGTTATCCCAAGTCACTAATTTACTTCTACCCTTTTTAGTGACTTGTTTGACTTTGTTTCATTAGTATTAATGCTCTGTTTAGCAGTGCTTATGGAGACTAGCCAGATTAACACTAACAAAAGGTATCTAAATACTAGAGATGACTGGGATGGGAGCTCTTTTAATTAAATGGTAAAGGGGAGAAATTCCTGTCAATGAATACAAATTTGAACAACTTGGTAAGATTTCACATAGCACTTTCTTTTGAGACTTCTGGCCAAACAGGCTCATTAGCCTTGCTATGTTATTAGGAAGTCATGTTCTTAATTTTAAATAATGTGGCTCATTATTTTAAAACTACTTAAAGTTGTTATCATTTCTAGTTTTGTAATACTAGTAAATTGTAAGCATACATGATTGTCACTTGACTCACCAAAGGTAAATGATTAGCCAAGGATAGCTGTTTTATCATAGATGTCCTTTAAATGGTATTAGGAAACCCTACCACTAACTCTCTATTTGTCCTAAAAGAAATCACATAATTATCGGCATCAATTTCCTCATTTGCAAGATAGAAAAGATACTATAGACCTTTTTCCACATCTTTCATGAAGAATGATTTTTTGAAATTTATGTTAAAACCAAGAACTATACAATAAAATGAACAATACTATACCTCATTTGTGATGTTTTTAGTATCTGGGTTTCATAGACATTACATGAAGATACAGTTCAGAAGGAAGGAAGGAAGGAAGGAAGGAAGGAAGGAAGGAAGGAAGGA
>NW_027187345.1:6640162-6703175 GCF_028583685.1 Petaurus breviceps papuanus
GAAAGAAAGAAAGAAAGAAAGAAAGAGAAAGAAAGGAAGGAAGGAAGGAAGAAAGAAAGAAAGAAAGAAAGAAAGAAAGAAAGAAAGAAAGAAAGAAAGAAAGAAAGAAAGAAAGAGAAAGAAAGGAAGGAAGGAAGAAAGAAAGAAAGAAAGAAAGAAAGAAAGAAAGAAAGAAAGAAAGAAAGAAAGAAAGAAAGAAAGAAAGAAAGAAAGAAAGAAAGAAAAGAAAAGAAGGCAGTTTGGTGGTGCACTGAATAGAGCACCAACCCTGGAGTCAGGAGGACCTGAATTCAAATCTGACCTCAGACACTTAACACTAGCCATGTGACCTTGGGCAATTCACTTAACCCCAATTGCCCTCCCCTCCCCCCTCCAAAAAAAGCAATGAAACAACAACAGACCCCCCCCCCCAAAAAAAAAAACAAGCTTTGACACCCAGTATGAGTAATAAATGTTTAGTCATTTCACTTCCTGGTTGAAAAGTATTTGAGATTTCAGACCTGACAAGATATCTTAGAGGTAGCTAATACATGTATATAAATACTATATAAGCATTTAGTTAATATGGTCACAGACATTATACAAACACAGAAAAGTCTGGAAGTCTGAATTATAGACTAAATTGGAATAATCCCATGAGCATTTGGACAAATGTCTCCTGGTCTGCTGGGCTCCTGGCCCAATCCTTCTTGGCTTCTTGAAACCTAATTCAAGTCCAGTACCAATCTGCCTCCAGTTTTTCCAGCAACTTTCTTATTTTCATCACCCAGAAGTCTGAAAGCCACATGGGAATACTGACTAACAAATCCAGTGGTCCCAAAAGTAAAAATTAATTTGAGGGAAAAAAGCAAGAGATTACAAAAGTAAAAAGACCTGTTTGGAATGTACAAGATAAAGGTGATCGAAGTGAATGAACAAGAGAGATGAGATAAATAAAAGAGAATTAGTGGAAGAGGGGAATATACAAATCATATCTCATTGCCTATACTATGAAAAGGAGCCCAGACTGCCCACAGAAGGTAACCTAACCCTAGCTGTAGGCTAGGTGTTGCTACCTAATTCTAATGTGATCCTTGACAAAAAACTCCTTTAATAAGAACAATGTACCAAAAAAAGGCTATCTTTTTTTCACCTGATGGTCTTCCAGTGAAGTTATAAGGCTGAGAGTCATGGAATACTATAGTCTCTGAAGAATTGTAGTTGAAAATCACACAAATGGTAACAGAGAAACAAACTGGGGTTGGGGAGAAGAGGAGAAGAGCAGGCTGCAACATACCACAGATGAGCAATTAAGCAAGAGAGGTGGTATAAAGGATGCTATCAGAAAAGGATATGACTGAAAACAAGTATAAGATGGTTAGATAGCAAGAATGGAAGATAATAGTGGACAGCAAATATGCTCCACTGATAGCTGCCAAAATGTGAAGAACTAGGGGCGGCTAGGTGGCGCAGTGAATAGAGCATCAGCTCTGGAATGAGGAGGACCTGAATTCAAATCCAGCTTCAGACACTTAACACAAAAAAACTAACCGAGTGACCTTGGGCAAGCCACTTAACCCCAACTGTCCTCCAAAAAGCAAAAAAAAAAAAATTTATGAAGAACTCTCAACCCTCCCATACACTGAGTGGACTCCAAGTGTCTCTAAGAGAACATGGACAAATTGGACAAGATAGGCAGGTTTGAAGTGTTGATGGGTTACATTCTACTTTGTTGGTGAGAGAACCCACTCAGCAAGGTCATACGCTCATTTAGATACAGGAGCATCTTTGATAGACCTCTAGCAAGCATCTCAAAATGGATTAATGGTATTTTTCCATTTATCCTCACAACTAGGAATAAACAGACAGGAAACACCTGGGAGTTCAATAATATCCAGTCAAATAACTCAAGTTTCTCAACTCAGTTCAACTATTCTTTGCTTTAATATCTAGCTCTTTCTGCTCTGTTCATATGCTATTTCTGTACTATTTTCCTATGGCCTGTTACAACAATTTCTATGGCTACATAAATATAATGAGGTTTTGAAAGGCAAGAAAGACATCTACGGAACCTCCGTCAGCAAGATAAGAGCAGATGAGACTGAGGTTAAGTATTGCCAGCTTCCAAAGAAGTAATATAGGGAAATATTGGACTTAATGAAATATAGGCTAAATGAGTTCAACATTATCTGGTTTTGTTCATATACTTAAGCATTAGTTCTGGTGGTATTTTGCTGGTTTGTGTCTCCTAGATCTTAAAACTATAATTATTAGATGTCAAACACAAAAATGAAACTAGTGATTATCAGCATCTCAAGTGCTTTTTCTGCTCAGGCAGGGACAGGCTCAGCAGGTTTGTAAACACCAGACTCTGGCTCTTACAGTTTCCCTAGTTAAATCACCTGCTCACTACAAGAAGTAGGAAGCTCCCCTGACTCTGTTAGTTGTTGCCACTAAACAACCTGAAAGAAGAGTTACCAGCAGAGTACTTCTACCTCTCATTACAGTCTCTAACCAACAAAAATAGTCACTCCCATCATTGGATATCCTCACCATATAGCCAGTCATTGCGGTAAGGTCTCCAATGAATGTACACTCATTCTAGCATCACTATCCCTACAGCTATCAGATACTCCCTATAACTTTCCTTGTCAGTAGCATCTTTGTCAGTAACTCAAGAAAGGCTAATTATGGTATCCCTTGGAGAGTAGGAGACTTCTGTTGGGCTGTGCTGACTATCTGTGTAGTTGGGAGTTGATGGTCCTTGGAAAATGGTCTTCTTTTAGTGAAGACCCTATTGAGGCAATGTTCTGGAATGAGAATCAATCTCCTATTTGGAGCACAATATTTTGAGACCTCAACTTCACTTACAGGCAGTTATTAACAGAGAAAATAGATGCCTGTTAAAGCTATATTGTTCATTGGACAGTATTGAATGAATGAATGAAAAAGCATTTATCAAATCCATATTACTATATTGCCAATGAATGAATGAAGTATAAATTAAACATTTACTATTACAGATCTCTGTGCTAACCATCAGGAATGCAAATTTAAAAATAAAACTGAAGAAAACAAGAGTCCTTTCTCTCAAATTCATCTTCTAATGAGAAGCCACAAAACATATTAGGAAGACTCAGCTGCAGGGAGGGTGAAAATCCTCAGTAATCTTTAAAGTAAAATGGTAGGGAAAATACAATAGCTAGAGTAGAGAGAAGGTAAGGTTAATTTACCTACACCTTCTTTGAAGTCTTTCTGATTGGTAAAACAGTATCAGTTTCTGATGTTGGACCATTTGACAGTGCCAAGGATATTTGTGGCAAGAATTTTCTTTCAGGTTTTCAGTAGCTATGCTGCTGAGGAGATGGAGTCTTCAGGGTGGGCAAAGGAAGTTTCTGGGGAGACATTTATAGGGGTCATTCCTCTTGGTGATGGCTGTAAGACCCCATACTCAAAATACTGCTCTCCTCATCCTAATTTCCCTTTTCCTCTAGTAGCACATTCATTTAGAACTTCATGACATCTCTCATATATACTCCCCATTCTCCTCTGACATGACATTACCCGGGTGCAGGTCATCATCACCCCAAATCTGTGCAGATTGCAATTGCCTGTTGGTTGATCTCTCTGGCACAAGTCTCTCTCCACTGCAGTCCATTCTCCATTCAATTGTCAAAGTCATCTTCCTAAAGCACAGATCTAACTATGACATCTCCCTAATTAATAAACTCCAGTGGCTCTCTGTTAATGTTACTAAGCCCTTCAAAACCTGGCCTTTCCTACTTTTCAAATTTTCTTACATTTTATTCCCCATCCTCATCCAAATATGTCCAGTGAAACTGACCTCCTTGTTATTCCTCTCAAGTAATACTCCATCTTCCAACTCCAGACATTTGCACTGGTCATCACCCATGCTGGGAATCCTTTTCTACTTCTCATCTCTTACCCAATCCTACTTAATCTTAATTTCTCCCTATGAGAATATCTCCAATTTATCATATATATATATATATATATATATATATATATATATATATATATATAGTTGTTTAGATGTTGTCTCGCCCATTGGAGTATGAACTACTGGAAAGTGGGAGTTGCTTTTGGCCTTACTTCGTATTCCCAGTGCTTAAGAACTGTATATAGGATACAATAGGTATTTAATAAATGCTTACATGTTCTAAGCTTCTGTATGGGGAAGCCTTCATAGGTCCGGAGGAAAACTGGTAGTGGTGATTCGATTCTTCTTAATTATACAGCTTACCGTATCTCCTTACAGGAACCTTGCTAACTCAGAGTGTTTTGCCTTCTTCTTCTTCTCCTTTTTTTTTGCCTTATTGGAGTGCAATTGGGGTTAAGTGATTTGCCCAAGGTCACATGGTTATTTTTTGTGTTAAGTGTCTGAGGCCGGATCTGAACCCAGGTCCTCCTGATGCCAGGGCTGGTGCTCTATTCACTGTGCCACCTAGCTGCCCCTGAAAGACTTGGCTACTCTTTTTTAATTTTTTTTTTTTTGCTTTTTGGAGGGCAATTGGGGCTAAGTGACTTGCCCAAGGTCACACAGCTAGTTTTTGTGTTGTGTCTGAGGTCAGATTTGAACTCAGGTCCTCCTGAATCCAGGGCCAGCACTCTATTCACTGCGCCACCTAGCCACCCCAACATTTTGCCTTCTTCTTAGCAGTTTTTAGTGCGGAGTGTTGGTCACAGGCCCTTTGCATAGGAGTTCCTTCCTTGGATGCTGGGAGGGCAAAGAATGTGGCTGGGTTCTGGATGCAGGATTGGTGGCCTGGGGAAGAAGGATCCTTCTAATTCTTGGTATTGGGATTCTTGGTATCTTAACTCTTGGTGAAGATTGAGTATACAAATACAAAATCTAAAAGTCTCTGCCCTCAAGGACATTATTTTCTAATATAGGTTGACAACAAATATTAGAGTAGTTATTAAATGTGTAGACAGATTCTAAAAGTTACTCCATAGAAGTACCCTCATAGATAGGCATATGGAAGGGGATATATATGTGTGTGTATATACATGTGTGTATATATATATATATACAAATGCACACATATGTGTATATGTATATATATAATCATATTTTGTTTGTTCAAATATAAACATTTTCTTCATATAAACAAAAACTCCTTAAGGTTTAATTTCAAAGTGGTATAAAGGATGGTGTCTGTCAAATAAAATGATAGGATAACCACTGTAGAACTAGAAAGGACCTTAAAGATCATGTCATTCACCTTCCTTATTTTACACAGGCACAGAGGGTAAGGGACTTGCTCAAGGTCTCACTGACAGTCAGGGGCAGAAGTGGGATTTGAACTAAGGTCCTGTGACTCAGTTCAGTGCTTTACTTACTGCACCAAGAACCCTCTAATAGTTTTTCTTTTTCTTTTTTTAATCAGAAGGGGGCAAAGTGATTTATAAGAAGTTCAGTTAACTTACTTTAAATTATCATCAAGACCCATTCTAACATAACTCTACTTTGCAACTAATTTTGAAGTTTATACTTAATCATATTTGCAGTTGACAGCTGAATGGATTTTCACAGTGGGATTTAAGAGGTTGATGACTGGAATCTTTTGCATCAGTTCTATCAAATATTGTGGGACATATAATAAACTATACAGTTTTATGGCAAATAGTTTATGCAATTTATGTTCTATGACTTCACAGCTTACAGTTTAAGCCTGGCTTTTGCCAAAGAGGTACCCAAATCCATACTTATTGGTGTATAGATAAACAGTCAACAAAAAATAACTGATCACTAAGAAATATGCATTTTTGAGTCACATATGTGTGTACCAAAATATATGTAGCAACACTTTTTGTAGTAGGAAAGAACTCAGAACAAAACTTTAGCAAATAACTGAAAACAAACCTGTCAAATGAGAGATAGATAAACTGTGGCACATGAACACAATCTAATGTTATTGTACTGTGGCAGAAGATTATTGGAGCCAGCTCTAAGTACCAGCTCAGGAGAGCCAGTTGTTGAACATCCAATGAAGATTTACACTGGAAATTAGCAAACTCTACAAATCAGGTCCCGAATGCTTGTTTTTGAGATTGTCTAGGTGTAAGAAAGTGTTGAAGACCATTTAAAATACCTAGACAGCATAAAATACCTAAGCATATACCTGCCAAAACAGACACAGGAACTATGTAAACATAAATATACTTTTATACAAATAAACTCAGATCTAAATAACGGAAGTAATATGTATTGTTCATAAGTATATAAAACCAATATAATTTTTAAAAATGGCAATTTTTACCTAAGTAATCTATTCAATGTTATTCCAATTAAATTACTAAAAATTATTTTACTGAGTTAGAAAAAAATGACAAAAGTTCAGTTGGAAGAATAAAAGGTCAGGAACATCAAAGAAACAAAGGTGGAAAAATGTAACAGAAATAGATTTATTTACTGTTATTTAGTATCAGACCTTAAACTATATTATGAAGTATATTTTTTCATTGTTGAAATGTAAAAAGAATAATTTTGATTATTTTACATTTACAGTTTCTCATATAAATAAACCTATGTAGCCAAAAGTAGAAGGAAAGCAGAAAATTGAGGGAAAAAAACTTTCATTGACAATCTCTCAGATAGGGTGTGATTGGGTTGTAATATTGCTGTGGTAGAGGAAATGATGAGCTGATTGATTTAGAAAAGTATGGAAAGACTTGGATTTATGAAGGAAGATAATTACTTTCAGAGAAACAGAAGATAGGAGGAAATAAGCATAGTATGGTCTTATATATGTGTGTGTGAGTATATATGTGTTATGTTTATAGATATCTATGTATATGTGTGTAGATAAATAAATATACATATAGATATATCTGTTCTTTATTTTATCCTTCCTTAGGGTGGTGGGGGGAAGGAGGGGAAAAAATAAAGTAAAAAGTGCACAGCAGAGAACAAAAGAAAACCAACAAGGAAGCAAAGAAAAGGTAGGCAGCTTTGAAAACAATGTGTAGTGCTTATTATATAGGTTTTCTTGGAATGGAAATTTATTATTTTATATTGAATACTCACTTATGGTCTACTGTATGCATGGCAATGTTTTTTTTTTCTTTTCTCATTTTGTATTTAAAGAAAGTGTTGGAGAAAATGTGAATAATGCAGATTAAACTTAAAACTGTGTCATGCTACCTTTTGGGGTTGTTTGGAGAGCTGGTTGTTAATCATTTACCATCACAGACCTAACTATAAGAAACAATGAATACATGATCTGATGCAAAGTAAAATAAGGGGAGAAATGGGAATGTGTGTGTGTGTGTGTGTGTGTGTGTGTGTGTGTAACATATACACACAATGACCATAACAATATAAATGGAAAGAACAACAAAAACTAAAACTAAAAATTATTGCTGTGAAATTGTACTGAGTAAGCTTGCTTTTGACTAAGAGATAGAAGAGAATATATTCTTTCTCCAATTCCTCTCCTACTTCCTTTGTAGAGGTGGGAGATTATGGATATGGAACAGTACATATAACTTTGGACTAGCTGATGTTAGTTTTGCTAAATTGCTCATTTTCATCTTTATTTTAAGAGATGGTACTAGAGGAAGAAGAGAAGGAAGGTAGAATATATCAGTAAATGAAAATGCATAAAAAGTAGCATTCATATAGTGCTTTAAGGTTTGCAAATCCCATTACAAATATTATTTCATTTGACCTTCCAACAGCCCTGGGAGTTAAGTGCTATTATTATTCCATTTTACAGATGAGGAAACAGAGGCAGATATGTTCAATGATTCATCCAGGGTCACATACCTGAGGTCATATTTGAACTCGTCTTCCTGACACCAGGACCAGCTCTCTACCTATGGTGCCACTTAGTTGTCATATCAATAAACATTTTTTAAAACATATATACAGGGTATCCCCAAATAAAATCTAGGCTATTACAGCTTAAAAGTGCACTAAGTCTTTGGGGACACACCCTTCAATATAGATATATAAAAAACTGTGTAGAAGAACTGTGCAGAAGCAGTCAGTTAAGTTGTATATATGTCTTCTTGCTTTTTAAAAATGGTGGTGATGGTTATTGTTCTACTTTGTTCTATTTAGGAAATGTGTTAAGTTGAACCAAGATACATACACACACGTAATGTAGAATATTTTAGGGAAACAGAAGTCTTTTTCATGATGGAGGAACTACACATGAAAATATAACTCCCATTTGGGCCTCCTCAAAGCAAAAAAAGCTAGTCAGACTCAACAAGTGGACACTTTTGGCTTTATGAGGGAATTTGGAGAATTGAAACAGCTGTTTTGAAACTAGGATCTCAGAAATCAGAGCAATTTGACTTGGACTTTTACTGTTTCAAATTTCAGCTCTTTCACATAACTGTTAAATTCTTGTCACATATCAAGTTACCTTAAGTAGCTTTTTGTGAGTTTAATTAAGTCTTACTAATTCTCCAACAGCTCAGAGAGAGATGAATTCCTTAAATATTTAATCTGTTTATGACTCAAAGTGTCATTTTCTGAATACAGCAGTAAAATTCTTGGAATTAATTACTCTTTGAATTAAAACTGCTTTTTTATATACTCAACATGTAGTCATAGTTCACCCAATGTGTAAATCAAACAAGCCATCTATGCATCATGGAAAATTTACTTCAAATGTTACATTTAACAACTAGCTACAGAGTCCCAGTGCTGACCATGGACAAAAGATTTTCTCACTGTTCCTGCATCAGCCCACACCCTCAGTCCTATCCAGGCTTATCTTTTCACTGATTCCCACACTTGGTTCTTCCTCTCTCTCCTTCCTTTGTTCGAGTCCTCCTGAATGTTCTAAGCAGTCAGCTAACTCTTGTCAAATCAGGAGCAAAAGCCTGTTTTCCATATTACCCCTTTTTAAAACTACAATTTAATACCTCCATTAGGACACTCTTTTCCCATTAGCACAAATACTGAACAAAATTCTTGTCCTATTCCTATCCTGAATGCACTTGTGCAACTGTTGTTATCTATCTGTAGATAGACATAACAATAGATTTTATTGCCATAGGGAACTCTCTTTCCAAATGCAGACTCTGCAATCAATAGTCCTGGAGAGTGGATTAGATCACTGAGAAGTTCAATGATTTGCCTAGGGCCAGTATATGTCAAAGACAGAATTGGAACACAGGTGTTCATGTTTCTCCAGGTTTCCTCTCCATCTGTGTATATTAACAAGATAATTGTACATTTTATTAATGTTAACCGTCTATTTGTCCCCACAGGTATACTATAACTTCTGCTAAAGCCCTAACCTGCTCCCTCATTGCTGTGTGGAAGTGGCCCTGCATTCTCAAAGGCTGTAAGAGTAGAACAAAGTCCTGGCAGACCCTACTCTCCTGAAAATGCATGAGGCTGGTGACAGACTGTATCTCTCTGCCCTCTGAGGATCATTCTACTGAGTTCAGTAAGGTCCTTTACCAGAAGGTTGGCAACCAAGTAGCGAGTTGGAATCCTGCTGCTTCTACCTAGCACCTGTATAGCCTTGAGCAAGTCTTTTCTCATCTCTTGGCTTCAGTTTCTTCATCTGTAAAAAGGGGGGTTGAATTAAACAATCTTTGACATCCCTTTTAGCTTCAGTCCTTTGATCCTATGATCTAAATTTGTTTTCATCCAGTAATTCACCAAATCAGTTACTCAGGCATGGAGGGATTATAATTTACATTGATGGCAGTTGTACCCACACAGATTAAATCCTAGAAGTACCAATGAAGTATCATATCATAGGGTTATAAGGATAGAGACTAGGTGGGACAAGATAAACCTCCAGCTATGTGCATTCAATCACACAACTGTTCAATGCCTACTGTGAGTAGAGCAGTCTGCTAGACTTTATAGGGACGATACAATGAAATTAGAAGACAGTGTAATAGCAGAGATGAAGAACAGATTTACAATCCTATGTAACTTGAGAATATTCAGTTTTTAATAGTAGCACTGGGTTGGGAATAGTAAGAATGAATATAGTCTGATTGACAGAATGATTTCCAGTCATTTCAGTAAACACCCAGGTTGAACTAAGGTATAAGTACTTTTTTTTTACACTTACAAGACTTGATTTTGAGAAGTACTGGAAATTTTTAGGGATAGTTTCCCAGTCCCAAACAATAGCAGATAGTAACAGAAAGATCATTTTTAAGATGATTTTTAAAATGGTCTCTTCCTTCTTTTTGCAATGTGGTATCTACACCTTTGTCTTAAAGTACACTGAGGGAACATGAAATAATCATATAGGGAATTTCAGTCCTACTTTCATATGTATTCTCTATGTATACAAGTACATATATGAATATCTATTGGGAGAGGTAGATTGTGGTGCTCTTTTAGTAATAACACTCTCACCAAAAACTGAATTAAAAGAATGATGGCTAAAATTCATCTCACTGATGCCTCTGATACTGAACAAGTCCAAGATAGTATGGTAATAAAGTATATAATGTGTAGTCCTTATGAAGTGGTACCTACCACCTTTCATCATGCCCACTTCATAGCATTTTCTCAGTCGACAGGCTTGACAACTCTTTCTCCTGTTCTTGTCAATGGTGCACTGGTTGGTCGCAGGACACATGTAGTCATTATGCCCTGTTCAAAGCAAAAGGAGACAAAGAATATGATTTCTGGGAACTGAAGCAGTTCAATTTAAACACAGTGGAGTTGTTCGCATGAGAATCCATAGCTAATAGTGTGACTATGTTTGCCACCCAAACCAATTTAAGTGATCATCACATAAGCATCATTTTAACCAAATCAGAAGCCAATCATTCATATTTAATTTCTGCCTTAGCCATTTCCTCAAGGGGTCATTTGAGAAAGTTAGTGAAAGCAAATTTCAACTTAGCAGTCTCACTCTGTTTCCCTGACTATTCTGTGTACTTCTGGGACAGAGTGTCCCATGTATGAAATGTTTTCCCTTCTCATCTTTACCATCTAGTTTCTTTCCCTGGCTTCCTTCAAGTGTCAGTTAATTTCCTTCAAGTTCCCACCTTCAACAAAAAGCCTTTCCTAATCCCCCAAAATTCTAGTAACTTTCTTTTATTGATTATTTCCCATTATTTTCCAATTGTTGCTTGTTTTTCATTTGTTTTTCAGTCATGTCCAATATTTCATTACCCCATTTGGGGTTTTCTTGGCAAAGATCCTGGAAGGGTTTGCCATTTCCTTGTCTAGCTCATTTTATAGGTGAGGAAACTAAGACAAACAGGGCTCAGTGTTCAGAGTCACATAGCCAGTAAGTGTCTGAGATCATATTTAAATTTTTTTTATTTTTTGCTTTTTTGGAGGGGCAATTGGGGTTAAGTGACTTGCCCAAGGTCACATGGCTAGTAAATGTTAAGTGTCTGAGGCTGGATTTGAACTCAGGTCCTCCTGACTCCAGGGTTGGTGCTCTATTCACTGAGCCATGTAGCTTCCCCCGAGACCAGCTTTGAACGCAGGAAGATGAGACTTCCTTACTCCAGGCCAGGAGCTCTATCCACTTTACCACCTATCTGTCCCACTGACTAACTGATTGAGTTCTATGTGAGGTCATTATAAATAGAAAACATCAGTAAAAGAGTCTTGTAGAAAGTGGAAGCAAAGTTAAATCATGAATGGGGAGGAATTCAGGAGACAAAAAGGAAAAATATTCACTCAATCAATTGATATTTATTAAGCACCTACTATGTGCCAAACACTTGCTAAGGGCTGGGGATTCTAAAGGAGGCAAAAAATAGTTCTTACCCTCAAGAAGCTCCCAGTCTAATGATAGAGTCAACATGTTAACAAGTATATACAAACTATATACAAGATAAATAAGAAATAATTAACAGAGGGAAAACACTAGAATTAAGAGGGATCTAGAAACACTTTTTTTTGTAAAAGATGAGATTTTGGCTGCAACTTAAGAAAGTCAGAGCAGTTAGTAGGTGAAGATGAGTGAGGAGACCACTCCAGGTATGGAGGCTAACCAGAGAAAATTTCCAGAGCCAAGAAATGGAATGTCTTTTTCACAGAACGACCAGGAGGTCCGTGTCATTTGATCAAAGAGTACATGGTGGGGAGGAAGGTGTAAAAAGTCTAGAAAGGTAAGAGGAGGTCACTTATGAAGGGCATTGAAAGGAAAAAGAGGAGGAAACTAGAGAGAGTCTAGGCATGAGTGAGGTGAAGCATGGTTAGAGTTCTTCTTAATGGTAGTCCTAGAGAGAAAATCACCAATGAGGAGAGAAGAGTACCCCAGAGTAGAGGTTTCTTGTGGTGGCAAAATTCAGATAGTGGAAGGCCTTGAGCATCAGAAAAAAAGTGTGAACTCACATAGATTCTGAGTCATATGTTAAACTAAATGGCCTCTGAGTTGCCCTCCAGCTCTTAGATTTTATGAGGCTATGACATTTAGTGATACTTAGTAGGCATTGAGAAGACAATGAAGATTCTTTTTTCTTCTCTGTCCCACCCCCACATCCTAGAGATGGCTACCATTACACCTAAATAGGTGCATGTGTATATACATACATATATATATGCGTGTATATACATACATATATGTATATATGTATGTTAAATTATTCCATACATATTTCTACTTATCAGTTATTTCTCTGAATGCAGGTCACATCTTTCTTCATTTACCCTTTATCATTAATTGTGGTATTTATAATAGACAAAATAACTTATTCACTAAAAGTTGTACTTAAACCAATATTACTGTCCCCTTGGTTCTGTTCATTTTGCTCTTTGTTATTTCATGTTTTTCTAAGATCATTGAGCTCATCATTTCTTGTAGCACAACAGGGTTCTATCACAATCATATACCACATTTTGTTCAGCAATTACTCAGTTGATGGACATCCCTGCAATTTCCAGTTCTTTGCCACCACAAAGAGAGCTGCTATAAACATTTTAGAACATATAGGTTCTTGAGGAGCAGCTAGGTGGCGCAGTGAATAGAGCACCGGCTCTGGAGTCAGGAGGACCTAAGTTCAAATTCTATTTCAGACACTTAACACCACTAGCCATGTGATCTTAGGCAAGTCACTTAACCCCAATTGCCTTGTCATGCCCCCCCCCCTGCAAAAAAAAAATTGGGGTGGCTAGGTGGCACAGTGAACACCGGCCCTGAAGGCAGGACAACCTGAGTTCAAATCCGGCCTCAGACACTTTACACTTACTAGCCATGTGACCTTGCACAAGTCACTTAACCCCAACTGCCCAGCCTTCTCCCCTCTAAAGAAGCAAAAAAAAAAAGAACATATAGGTTCTTTTGCTTTTTCCATAATCATCTTTGGAAGTAGTGGCATTGTTGGGTCAAAAGGTATAGGTAGTTTAATAACTCTTCGGGCATAATTCCAGATTGCTTTCCAAAATGTTTGGATCATTTCACAATTCAATGAAGGAATGATATGACTGGATGTTTGCTTGAGCAAAATTAATCTTTAGCAGTATGAAGCATAGATTGAAAGAGTAAGTGAAGTACTGGCCTACTACTGTCCAAGCAGATAGTAATGAGTGCCTATATTATAGTTTTGACTTGGGGAATTTAAAAAATTAGACAATGCAAGAGATGTTATAGTTGTTGGACAAAATGGAATCTATGACATCTCAGATATATATCAAGAAGTAAAGGAGGGGGTAGAGTCAAGGTGGCGGAGTAGAAGCAGGACCTCCCTCTGGCTCTGGCTTCCACCTTCTCCAATCCATGTAAAAAGGGGACTCTGAACAAACTTTGGAGCTGCAGAACACACAAAATGACACAGAGAAGCTAAACTCCCTCTGAGGACAAACCAGCAGGCTGGCAGGAATTGGTCAGCACAGTGCTCTGGGAACTGAGCCCAGCCTCAAGGCTTTAGCCCCAGGGTGGGTCTGACCAGCCGCCAGCCAGAGGGACTCCAGATCAGCAGCAGCTGTGGCTGTTTCCAGATTTATCAACACATAGATGCGAAGGACAAAGTGAGAGGTCAGTGCAGTCTGGACTTGGGGACCCAGTAAGTGGGAGTGTGTGGCTTTTGCCCCCAGGGCAATAAGCCACTGAGAAGCCTGGTACAGCCAGCCAGCACCACGTGGCAGCTTCAGCTCCTGGCCTGCAGAGTGTAGGGGGACCAAACACCAGTCTGAGGGGTAATCGCTCTTGCTTTAACCTTCTTGGATCTGGATTGCAGTCTAGGGTGGAGGTCCTGAGGTATGTGTCCAGCTTGCCAGAGTGTGTGGAGATCTGCATCTAATAAGCACCCATCTAATACCTCTGGCAGCTGAGAAAACCCCAGCGTTTAAGACAAAAGCTCCCCTCTCTGGTGGCAGAGTCCTACTGTAACAAAAAGCCCAGGGTTCAAGTGACCAGTCAAAGGAAACAAAACAGACAGAAGATTCCAACATTACACTCCTATTTTGGGGACAAAAAGGAGCAAAGCATAGAACAGGAGGAAGACAGTGATGTCAGAACTCCTGCAACAAAAGCTTCAAGGGAAAATACGAGCTGTTTACAGGGCACAGAGGACCGTAAGAAGCAGATAAAAGAAGTGGAGGAAAGATTGGGAAGAGAAATGAGAACAATGTAAGAAAATTATGAAATGAGAGTCAACAGCCTGACTGAGGAAAATCACAGCTTAAAAAATAGACTAACTCAAATGGCAAAGGAGGCTCAAAAAGGCAACAAGGAGAAGAATGCCTTAAAAAGTCGAATTTGCCAGATGGAAAAAGAATCTCAAAAACTCAATGAAGAGAATCATTGCTTCAGAATTAGATTGGAGCAAATGGAAGCTAATGACTTTATGAGAAATCAAGATGCTGTTAAAGAGATTCAAACAAATGAAAGAATAGAAGGCAATGTGAAATATCTCATGGGAAAAACCACTGACCTGGAAAATAGATTCAAGAGAGAGAATTTAAAAATTTTTGGACTACCTGAAAGCCATGATCAAAGTAAGAACCTAGAAATCATCCTCCAGGAAGCTCTCAAAGAAAATTGCCCCGATGTTTTAGAACCAGAGGGCAAAATAGAGGTTGAAATAATCCACCTATCACCTCCTGAAAAAGATCCCAAAAAGAAAACTCCCAGGAATATTATAGCCAGGTTCCAGAATTTCCAGATTAAGGAGAGAATATTACAAGCAGCCAGGAAGAAACAATTTGAATACTGTGGAAACACAATCAGGATAACCCAGGATCTGGCAGCTTCTACACTGAGGGTCGAAGGGCTTAGAATATGATATTCCAGAGGTCAAAGGAGCTGGGATTAAAACCAAGAGTCACCTACCCAGCAAAACTGAGTATCATGTTTCAGGGGAAAATACGGTCATTCAGTGGAATAGAGGACTTTCAAGCATTCTTGCTGAAAAAACCAGAGCTGAATAGAAAATTTGACATTCAGATACAAGAAGCAAGAGAAGCATGAGAAGGTAAACAGGGAAAAGAAATGATAAGGAACTTATCAAAGTTGAAATATTAATATTCCTACATGGAAAACAATAATTGTGACTTATGAAACTTTTCTCAGTAGCTGAAGGGAATAGAAATATATATATATATATATATGAGGGTATATGGGCATATGAATACATATGTGAATGTGTGTATATATGTTTACAGGTATACATAGATAGAGGGCACAGGACCAATTTAACAGGAAGGGATTATACTTAAAAGCTGAAATTAAGAGATGAGAGAGGAATATAATGAGAGGAGATGGGGAGAGACAGAATGGGGTAAACTATCTCATATGGAAGAGGCAAGGGAAAATGGTTACAATGGAGGGGAAGAATAGGAAGGCAAAAGGGAATGGGTCAACCTTATTCCCATTGAATTTGGCTTGAGGAGGGAATGAAATACACACTAAATAGGGTATCTCACCCTCCAGGAGAGTATGGGGGGGAAAGGAATGAGAGGGGGATGGTGGAAGGGAGGGCAGGCTAGGGGGAGGGAAGTTGGAAGCACCCACTTTTGAAAAGGGAGGGGATCAAAGTAGAGAATAGAATAAGTGGGAGGTGAGATAGGAGGGAGAGAAATATAGTCAGTCTTTTACAATGTATCTACTATGTTATTGTTTTGAATTAGCCACACATGTACAACCTATACTGAACTGCTCATCTTCCCAGTAAGGGTGGGTGACAAGGGAGGAAAGGAATAAAGAAAAAGAAGTAAAGGAGAAGGAAGAATTCAGAATAATACATGAGCTCAATGTGATAAATTATGGACATATTCCTAGGGGCATTCCCTTCTTTTATAATGCCCTTTCTTGTTCTATAACTGTTCAGAAATGGTGAAATGGCACACAGGCTTCAAAGTATTTAAATATTTTTCAGGCAGTTACTTCCTTTCATAGAGGGGTTTATGTGATCAAGAACAACTGAGAAAACCAAAAGAACAGAATATATTTAGTGGGTGGGAAGAGAGAGTGTGGTCTCAGTGATTATCTGAAAAGTAACCAGAATGCCACTATGTGATCAATAAAAAGTGTTTTCTGGTGCCCACAAATTCAGCCTATTACACAAAAGTTGTAAAATAGAGTCAGAGCAGTGTTCAAAAACTGAGAAAGAGGAAGTTGTGTAGGTTATTCCATAGAAAAATCAATACAAAGCCATCAACAAAAACGTTTATCTTGTACAAAGTCTTTATCCAAAATAAGTTCTTTTTCCAATTATGAAATGCTGATTTTGTCCCTGCTTCCCTCAGCAATATCAGACTCTCTCCCTGGATGCTCCCCTACTTGTGATATTCTTCAAAGTAAAAAATGTCTGCATGCAATTTAGTATTATTCTTGTAACATATTAACACAAAAATAACAGCATGTTGAAATGAAACTCTTATTGCTATTTTTCCTCCAGCATTTCACTCAGTCTGGTCTCCTTCCTCTCTGAGGTCAATTGACTACTGTCTTACCCTCTTATGTTAAGCACTGTGACAATCTATTCTATCTCTGAACAAGGTCTTCAGTTCATCATGTAGCTACATGCATTTCCTGTTGTTCATTTCATCTGTTTGTTAATTTCATTCTGATTCTTCTTTTCCTTGAAGACAAGGCCAACCTTTTCATCATTTTTTATAACTTGTAATTCTTAGCCATACCTACACTGGCATACATAATACACAATTGTAAAGGATGAGGAAGAATGTTATTTATTATCATTTATCTATGCCATCAAAAACAGCTTTATTTAATCTAATTAAGTGGAACTGAGGTATTTTTAAAAACCTATTTTTAATATTATAATCTATAATAATAATAGTTTTGTGTCTTAGTCATTTCTAGACTCTTTATGACCCCTTTTGGGGTTCTCTTGGCAAAGATCCTAGAGTGGATTGCCATTTCCTTCTCCAGTTCATTTACAGACGAGAAAACTGAGGTAAAGGGTTAAGTGCCTTGCCTAGAGTTATACAACTAGTGTCTGAAGTCAAATTTGAACTCAGATCTTCGTAACTCCAGGCTAGCACTTTATCCACTGTGCCACCTTGTTGCCCTCAATAATAACTATAATAACTAGCATTTATACAGTGCTTTAAGCTTTATAAAACCCTTTATAAATATTATGTCATTTCATCCTCATTATGAACCTGTGAGGTAGATGTCATTAATATCCTCATTTTACAACTGAGGAAACCAAGGCAAAAAGGTTAAGTTATTAGCCCAGGATCACACAGCTACTAAGTCTTTGAGGTCAGATTTAAACTCAGATGTTCCTGACTCCAGGTCCAAGACTTTATTCACTGCACCACCTGGTTGCCTACTACTATGAATAAAAGTAATAGCTGATTTTTATATAGTGCTTTGAGTACTACATAGTTACAAATATATATTATAATTTCATCTGATATCTGCAACAATCCTGTGAGATTTTTATAGGGCTATGTCACTCCCATTTTGGAGATGAGAAAATTGAGGCTCAGAAAAGTTGAATTGCTTGCTCACAGTTATACAGATTGTAAATGTCAGTATTAGAATCCAAATCCAGGCCTCTGTTATCTCAAAATAATATTTCATTCTAATAACATGCTATCACGGGAAATTCTACCTTTCAAAGATTTTTATATTACCATATGAAATTGGTTAGATTCCAGAAAACATTTAAAAGTTTGTTATACCTATTTACACACTCTTAAAATTTTACTTTTAATTTCAGAAATCACAAAAGCCACCCTGTAAGTCTAAAAGACAGGCTTGGGGGAATAAAGCTCTGGACTCAGAGTTGAAAAACCTGGGTTCAAATCATGTTTCATATACCTACTAGCTGTGTTGACCCTAGATAAGTCATAGACTCTCTGAGGTTCGGTTTTGTCTTCTGTAAAATGAAATTAATAATAGTGTCTACCTTACAAGGCTTTTGTGTGTATCAAATGAAATGATGTATGTGGAACATTTTACAAGCCTTGAAGTACTATATAAAAGTGATCTATCTTCAAATCTACACATGGTAATTATGTGAAATGTATCTCTAATTAAAATAGATGTGTCTTGGTCCATGTGCATAGTCCCTCTACTGATGCAAACAGCAACATCTCTGTGGTTTAGTAGCTTATCTTTTTTCCCCCCCTGTGGCCAATAACATTCTTTCCCTATGGAAAAATCTGATAATAAACCTGTCTATGAACTCAGCTAGGCTTATTCTCAAACAAGAAGCATCACAAGCCCTTATATGTGAAAACTTTCTAGTATGTTAAGACCTGTCACAGCTTACACTCTACCTTCAAGGACCCAGAGTCAACTCCAGAATTCAACAAAGAATAGAGCTCCATAGGGGCGGTTAGGTGGTGCAGTGAATAAAGCACTTCCCCTGGAGTAAGGAGGACCTGAGTTCAAATCTGGCCTCAGACACAACACAAAAACTAGCTGTGTGACCTTGGGCAAGTCACAATCCCAACTGCCCTTCAAAAAGAAAAAAAAAATAGAGCTCTTTAATAGAATTATAAGTGGAAGTTATAAGAGAAAATATTCATATCTGTAGTTTCTCATTTATACTGAATTCTGAACTAGAGAGAATATAGTTAAATTATACTGTAGGGTTAAAGATCATACATTTAGATTGGCAAGGATCCTAGTTCATCTAGTCCAACTGAGGCCCAGAAATGGTTACATTTCTCAAAGTGCACATAAAAGCAGTAAAAAAGGAAAAACTTCCTGTATGTAATGATTCATTGACCCAGTACAGGTAACTGACAAAGATTGAAAAATCTTGGGGAGGTTAGGTAGTGCAGTGAGTAGAGCATGGGCCCTGGAGTCAGGAGGACCTGAGTTCAAGTTCAGCCTCAGACACTTAACACAAAACTAGCTGTGTGCTTTTGGGCAAGTCACTTAACCCCAATTGCCCTACCTTCCCCCCTCCAAAAAGAAAGCAGATTGAAAAATCTCTTCCTAAAAAGTATTGACAATAATAAATTTATCTAGAATTGCTTATCAAACTATAATTTGAGAGCAGAAAAAAATGGAATTCTAGATATTCTGATTCTATGTTTCTATTCTATTGAAATAACTCAAAAGAAATGAGCTTTTTTCTGCTTAATAGTGTTTTATTTTTTCAGTCACATGTAAAGAAAGTTTTCAACATTAACTTTTATAAAATTTTGAGAAAAAATTAGTTTATATATATAATGTATGTGTGTATAAAGCACTTTGCAATGCTTAAAGCATTGTGTAATTTCTAGTTTATTATAATTATTATTTTTATTAAGAAAGGATCCAGTCACAGATCTGTATGGTCACTGAATATAATAACAGCTTAGAAATTAAGGGAATTAGTGGATGTGCATTGAAATCCAGGCAGCATTACTAACTCCCTTTTTAACCTTGAACAAACTGATGTAATATTATGGGCTACCTTAATATCTTTCTTTATGCAGAAGAAAACCTGGTTCAGGTCTGCTAAATAGTAGGCATCAAAGATCAGGAAATGAATATGGCCTCATCAGTATAGTAAAGAGAAATTACTTTTGGTTAAAACTAAATTCTTGGGAAAGTGTTTTGGATTTGTGATCAGGGGATTTTTTTTAGTTTTTATGTTTTCCATTTATGAAGAATTTAGGAGATGAGTTGCATTATCTAACACAAACTTACTGGATAAAGTTATAAATTTTCCAATTTACTGAGTGCATGATATGACATGCCATGAAATACTTTAGTTGCAGAACTCTTTGTTCTATATTCAGCTCTGGGGTCAGCCCCAATTAGAGCAGGGTGGAGTGGGAACTTGACAGAAATCCTAGTCTCATAAAACTTGGTCCTCTATCCTAGATATACATTATAAAATACAGTGTATAAACAGGTTTCAGATCAAATTAACATCTGCATTCTTCTGTTGCAGAATAGGAACCAATCAAACAGTCAGCTGAATTATAAATGTGTAACCGTGGTGATAGACCACACACTGCCTCAAACATACAGGCAACAGGGTTATTTTTAGAATTGTCCTTATTAATGGGGACAGATTAAGGAAGTAATAGAACCAGAAACTAATTCCATTTGGCCAAATTCCAATTCTGAGTGAGAAAAAGGAGTTGTGTAATTATTCTACCCACACCTAAAATACACTATATTTGTGTTCAGACAGTTAGCTGTTACATAGTGCATTTCATTCTGCATCAAACCCCAAAAGCTTTCCTTTTTTTTTTTTCAAAAAGACTACAATTTAGAAAAAAAAAACATTTAGGTCCTAAAGAGATATAGTAACTATACACAATCATATTCAAGAATAAAAATGTATGGGGGGAGGAGGGGGATACTTTAGACTTTCTCCCCAATTCCCTGCATTTTTCAAGCTAAAAGGTGGGAACCCTGAATTACACAAGAGGGATATTGGCTGGGTCTCTTGTTTAAATTGGCCATACAAACAGCCAACCCATTTTAGATGTATATCTTTATAGGGCTGAAGTGAAATTCCTGAACCATCTTGTTTAACATGGACAATGGTGGGGTTTGGTGCGACTGAATTAATCCTCTAAAGTTAACAAAAGGCCAACCCATAGTAGGATAAATACAATGCTTTTGTCACAAAGCTGTGGATTTTTTTTTTCCTTTTAACATCTATGAAAATGGACAACCGATAAATCATCAAGGAAAAACCATTAAAATCAAATAAATGAGTCATGCCATTAGAACAAACTCTTTAAACTCAATACCCATTAACAACTATTTGTTTCTTGTAAAAAAAATACAAGAAAGAGCAAGTAAGTACAGTATGTCTTAATAAGCATTCTGGAATCTTACTTTTAAAGAAAGGAAAAATAAAATACCTACTAAAACAATTTTCTATGTCTATGTTGTTAAAGCAGTTAGAGACTTTAAGAAGAAATCCATTGGAAGTGTTATTTCTTGACCTTGTAAAAATAATGTCTAAGTTCTTATATCAAATACTATGCATAAAGAAAACACCTATTGAGGTACTATTCTAATAAAAATAAACATGAGTTAAATGTTAATAAAAGTCAATGTAACATTGGAGGCAGAACAAATTGCAGTTGTAATCAGGAGTCCTGCGAAGCTTCCTTCTATTTCCTCACTCAGCTTATCCAGTGTTGGATCACAAACCAAAAGGCAGAGACAATGATTTAAAATTCATACCATGGTTATGAGGAATTTAAAATGTTTTCTTTCTGTAAGCACTCTTGGAATCTGGATCCTGAGTTAGATGAACAGGAGGAAAGACCACAGGGCACCCAGAAAACAGAGAGACTTAAGAGCTTTACTATTGGGTCCTTGGAATCAACTGGCTTTCCTTTTGATGTTTTGATAAGAGCTGCCTTCTCTTCTCTCTCTTCTTCCTCTCTGACACTCATTGGCTCTGAATCTGGATGCACTGGGAAGATAGGCCAAAAGCAGGAAGTAGAAGGTGTGTATTTGCTGGGGGGAGAGGGAGCAGTTTTCCCTCCCCTTACCCAGGGAAGTCTGTCTGTAATGAAAGTACTACCAGAGAGCCTAAAAGAGACAACGAGGTACTTTGGAAAGCTACTGCCTTTAGTTAGTCCTGCAATTGGGAAAACTTGAGTTGGTATCCTAATCATGCTATTTATTTCCTTTTTTGTTGTTTGTTTTATTGATGTATTTTGTTTCTACATTACAAAAATCTATAAATTACCTCCATTCTGTAAGCGGTCTCTCAAAACCAAGCAAAACTAACAATTCACTAACTTAATCTGAAAGTACATGCTATTTTCCATATCTGCACCACCCCATGTCTATTTTTTTTCATTTTCATATTTTCATTTCACAATTCCTTTCATTTAATTGTTCCTCAATAGATATTTTTTGTATTGAATTACATATATAACATCTGTCTTTGTTCTATCCTCTTATTTTTTTGTGGGATTTAATAGCATTTTATATTTTTCCCAATTACATGTCAAGACAATTTTTAGCATTCATTTTTACAAGATATTCAGTTCCAAATTTTTCTCCTTCCCTCTCTCCCCTCCCTGTAAAACATATGTCCATATTAGTCACAGTTGTGAAAGAAGAAACAAATCAAAAGGCATGTGCTGAGGTTGATGGGATACACTGAAGCACTTGCAGTCCTTGCTGCAGGTGTCTACCTGTTTGCCTGGGGCTACACTGAAGCAAGTGGAGGTCTGGCCCCAGAAGGTAGCCTGTTTGTCCCAGTTACGTAGGCTGAAGCACACAGCAGTTCTCAAAGCTAGAGTCTGCTCCTTTCCCAGCATGTAGCTGGGGTTGGTATTGGTCTTTGCCTGCTCCATCACACTCAGGGGAGCTCAGGAGCTCCCCCTGGTTTCCTGAGGTGGGGTTTGCTGCTGGCTTACTAGAGTGCTTCCCCTCTTGTACTATGCTCCCCTTTTACCTGAGTGAGACAGACCTTATCTGCCTATCTTACAAGTTTTTTTTTAGTAAAAGATTGCTTCATCCCATCTTTTTTCTTGTTCTGCTATTCCAGGATTTATTTGGGGGTAATATTTCATGGTTGCTTAAAGGTGAATATGGAAGAGTTATGGTGATTTACTGCTTATTCTGCCATATTGGCTCCCAGAAGTGAGCTCTATCCTCCCTCTCCACTTTTTTTCCTCTTTCTTTTTCTTTTTTTTTTTTGCCTTTTGGAGGGCAATTGGGCTTAAGTAACTTGCCCAAGGTTACATGGCTAATATTTTTGTGTGGGGGTTAAGTGTCTCAGGCCAGAACCGAACTCGGGTCCTCCCGAGTCCAGGGCCCACGCTTTACTCACTGCGCCACCTAGCCGCCCCTTACTTTTTTTTTCAATTTAATTCAAAGAAATCTATTTTATCCTTCCTCTCTATTTTTTTTTAATTTAATTCAATCTATTTCCTCATTGAAAATTTAAAATGAGAGAAAATAAAAGAAAATTCCTTGTAACAAATATGCATAATCAAGCAAAGCAAATTACCCCCATTGGCTGCATGCAAAAATTTGTGCAGTTATGTTCGACTCATCATGACCCCATTTGGGGATTTTGTTGGTAGAGATACTGGAATGGTTTGCCAATTCCTTCTCTAACTCATTTTATAGATGAAGAAAGAAGCAAACTGGGTCAAGTGACCTGCCTAGGGTCACACAGCGAGTAAATGTCTGCAGCACTCTATCTACTGTGCCACCCAGCTACCCTGGCATATATTGTCCAGGTTTTATTGTGTATTCTAAATCTATCCCTTCTCTGACAGGAAAAAGTGTGTTTCCTCATCAATCTTCTGGAATCAAATATGGTCATTGTACTGATGATCATAGTTCTTATATTTCTCAAAGTTGTCTTTACAGTGTTGGTATTGTATAACCTATTCTCCCAGTTCTACTCATTTGATATCTCATCAGTTTATAAAAATCTTCATATTTTTGTTCCTTTTTTTTACATTACTGATGTTAGAGTACAAATTATTCTGGTTCTGCTTACTTCAGTATGTATCAGTTCTGTCCATGCCTCTCTAAAATCTTCTATTTCCTAATTTCTTACAACACAATAGTATTCCATCACATTCATACACTGAAACTTGTTTAGTCACTCCTCAGTTGACATAACCCTAGTTTCCAATTTTTATCAGGGGTGGAGGAGGATTACTATCACAAAAAGAGCTGCTATAATTTTTTTTCTATATATGGGATCTTTTCTTATTTCTTTGATCTCTTTAGGATATAGGGCTAGCAGTAGTATAGCTCAGTTAAATGGCACACACTATCTAGTAACATTTGTGTATAATTTCAAATTGCTTCCTGTGTGGGCAAATCACGTAAATTCTCTGGGATCCAGTTTTCTTTTTTTTTTTTAAGCAATTGGGATTAAGTAACTTGCTCAAGGTTACACAGCCAGTTATTTCTGGGTGTGGTGCTAAGTATCTGAGCCCAGATTTGATCCCCAGGTCATCCCGACACTGGGGCTGGTGCTCTTACTCACTGAGCCACCTGGCCACCCCTAAGCAATTGGGGTTAAGTAACTTGCTCAAGGTTACACGGCCAGGTGTTTCTGGGTGGATGCTAAGTGTCTGAGCCCAGATTTGATTCCCCAGGTCATCCCGACACTGGGGCTGGTGCTCTTACTCGCTGTGCTACCTGGCTGCCCCAATTCAGTTTTCTTAAATGACTGGATTGGCCAAGAGTTCCTTTAAGATCCATTTCAATACTAAGTCAATGATCCTATGAAATCAGAAGCCCGAGAAGAATTAGGTAAGAATTAAGTGATGGGATGAAAAGAAATAATAATCTATGTCTCTTTTTTCAATATTCTTTTTAGTAGGTTTTTAATAGGAATATGTTCATGTCAAGAAATAGCTACAGAAATG
Organism: Petaurus breviceps papuanus; assembly: GCF_028583685.1. Classification (NCBI taxonomy): domain Eukaryota; kingdom Metazoa; phylum Chordata; class Mammalia; order Diprotodontia; family Petauridae; genus Petaurus; species Petaurus breviceps. The sequence continues at coordinate 6,664,857 of NW_027187345.1, forward strand.
TGTATAGTCCTAATCCTAAACCTAACCTATCCCTTTAAGTAGGAAGAAGAGACTAGATTGTATTGGAATATGGGTGGAACTAATACAAATTCTATGGGCCAAAACCATTTTTATGAGCCTAATAATTTTCAGAAATTATTTGTAAGGCTGATATTTATGAGTCCATATATTACTGCTCATAAATTTTCTGTAAAGTGCTTGGAAACGTTAAGTGCTATGCAAACATTATGTGCTTAGTAAGTGTTAAAGAATATCATTCAATCTCTGTTGGTGTTCTGAATCATTGTTCTATTTTGATGACTTGCTATTTTTTTATTTTCCTTTCTTTTTTTGGAGGGGGGAAAGTAGGGTGATTGGGGTTAAGTGATTTGCCCAAGTTCACACAATTAATAAAGTGTTAAGTGTCTGAGGCCAGATTTGAAGTCAGGTCCCCGTGACTCAAGGGCCAGTGCTCTATTCACTGTGGCACCTAGCCACCCCACTGTTTTTCTAATGTGAATATATTTTGTGATATAAATTAAGACTAACAACTTTTTTAATGTATTTACTATACCTAGAAATTTTTTCCAATTTTGAACATTACTATTTCTTCAGATGGTTAGCCATGCAGTTTGATGGAGCTAATTCTACCACTATCTTTTCATTATTCTCTTGAGACATTTTAATTAAAATGAATTTCTGCTTAGTCTTCCCAAGGGATGACCTAATAACAGGAATTACTAATTTTATCAATTCTCCTCTGCTCCAAAATTTTTATAGGTTTCACTATGGCTATGACTGATCTATTTCATTGTTTTGTCCTGAAAATAAAAACTTTCACAAAAGTGTCATTAGCAAGGACAAAGCACTCAGTAGAAGAGTCAACGTTGTTTCACTTACAATAGAAAATCTTAACCATTGAATGAGCCTTACATTTTATATGAAAGTGAAGCTGAGGTACACAGTACTTTACCACAGCCTTATTGCTTGAAATATTAATTGAAATGGTTTGCTTGAATAATATACTACATTAAGCCAAAAATTAACCCATTAGCTTCATGCACCCCTGTGTTACAAATCAAATACAATCTTTCCTATGGTAGAATTGGACCTGACCGCCTCTTAAGGTGGATTCCAGCTCTAAATCAATAATCTTATGATCATCCTTCGCTGTTGCTGTTGTTTTTAAATTTTTCTTATCACTTCTGCACTTAGCTTCTATTTTTATTGTATTTATCTGTGATCATATCTTATCTCCCTCTACTAAAATATAAAGTCTTTGAGGAAAGAGATTATCTGTCTATTTTCCTCCAGTGATTATCACAGTATTTTACCCATGGTAGTTACTTAATAAAAGATTTCTAAATGAATAAGAAAATTAATGAACTCAGGGGTGGCTAAGTGGTGCAGTGAATAGAGCACTGGCCCTGGGGTCAGGAGGACCTGAGTTCAAATGCGGCCTTAGACACTTGACACACTTACTAGCCGTGTGACTTTGGGCAAGTCACTTAACCCCAACTGCCCTCCAAAAAAAGGCAAAAAAATTAATGAACTCTTATTGAGTTGAATAATACATTTGAAGTCCATCTCTATATACACAATTTACCAATGAATTTCAGAGAAGACCACAGGATTACAGAGCACCTAAGAAATGGAAATCTATAATAAACTATTAGACTGTAATATTCTATAATAAATGAGTAGATTGTAATAAGCATGTTTTTAGCCTTTTATCATAATTATAAATGAGCTGACTAAAGAGATACAAACTTTAAATACACTAATGACAGGAATATTCTTCACAAGGATAGGCAAAAAATCAAAAATTAAATTAGAGAAAGCCTATACATTTACCAAAGAATAAATCTCTTAAAATTTTTCATCAAGCCATTATTAGTATTTATCAGGTAGATTATATCTGACAATACATGGACAATGTTTAATCTTCAAATGAAAGATAAATATATTTTCCAACCTCTAAAGCATTCACAAACAAAATGAGAGCCATTTGTTTTTGGAGAAAATGACTAGTAGGCACTCTGAAGTCCCACTGGATGCATATTGCTCCTCCCCTTGACATTTCCTATGGCAGGACAATGGTAAGAACACTGGATTTGGTGTCATAAGACCTGGTTTTTTTATCCTGGCTCTGCTGTCTACTATTGTGTGTCCTTGAACTACTCAATACAGCCCTCTGGAGTTTGGCATTTTTACCTATAATATGAGTGGACTTCACTAGATTAGGGGCTCTTAAAAACATTCTTTCGTATAATGGATTTCTTTGGCAATTCAGTGAAACCTATGGACTTCTGTTTTTAAATGTATAACATAAAATACATATGCTTCAAAAGAAACCAATTATATTGAAACACAGTTGTCAAAATATAAAAAAACAATTTCATAGACAACATATTAATCACTCCTGTATTAGATGATCTCCAAAGGCTCTTAGGAGTTTTTATCATAACGCTATGATCCTATAATACATTTAAATGATGCATGGAGATGGTATTGCCAGGAAACCATTCTCTGAGCCAAAGATATAGGTGGGAGTTAGAAACAGATTAAGCAAACATTTCCCACCTTGTGTGTTCAAGGGTTATGTATATTTATGCTGCTATGAATTATGTGGAGGAGAATTAGATTGTGTGTGCTTGAACCCTCTAATGAAAACTAAGATTTATTGCCCTGGAAAGTAAATGTTGATTTGGTCTTAAAATTTATCTTGCTGATCAGTGGGTTTATTCATGAGAAGACAATGGCATAGACTCCATTTTAACCTGTAACTAAACTTTCCTGCAGCCAAAGCTCTGTGGCTGCCAGTTATAGAGAATCCTACCATTGTTACTGAAATCTTTATTGCTGTGTGGAAATAGGGAAATTCCCCATTCTGCATATTGCCCACTATGTCCTTGCAAAATGGAGGGTTAATTTCTCCACTTGAGGAAATGATCAAAAAGACAACTTTCTGAGATTCCCTGCCTAATCAGATGCTAGGGAATGAAGCAGTATGATAAGTGGTAGAAATACCAAGTGGCAGTTCCTGGTCAGGAACTTCTGAAAAGTGGATAGATCCTGAAAACAGTGATAATGTTTTGAAAATTCTTAAGCTACACAAATATGAAGTCTTAGAATCTAGTGACATGTTTTCTTGAATTGAAATGCTAATAGGAAAATATGATCATTGACTAAGAAATGAGAAATGATAGGAAGATATATTTAGTATTGTGTGGTACCCTAAAGATCAATGAAAAGATACATGGTAGGCATAGATCAGTTACAGTATGTTATCAACAAGTAACTGTACATGAGAAATCACATAAAGATATCACCTGCAATATGCAACCAGAAAAGGTGGTGAGCCAGTTGTGTGGCAAAAGTGAAGGGTAATAACAGATGGACAGCTCGTTTGTTCCATTGCTACCCAGGAGAGACAGAGGAATTCCCTAGCATGTTGGGTGGGAAACCTGCAGAGGATTTATGGAATGATATTGACAAGCAGGAACAAGTAAATTTCAATCTTCCCTTTGGAAGGAATATTCATAAGGGAATATCAATGAGATAATACTGAAGTATCAATGTACTTCCAAAAAAACTTCAAAATCTAAACAAGTTAAGCTGATCAAGGCGGATCGAATGAGACTCCTGACTTATAGTCATTAGGAAGGTAGTCAAAGATTAGAGAGCTACCTTCATAGAATTTTACAACAGAGAGAAAATCTAGTCTGGCCATTCAATTAAATTCAACAATGATTTATCAAGTGCTTACTATTTGTAGGGGGCCTGTGATAGTCTTGGAGATTTAAAGAAGAAAACTAAATCACTTTTACCCCCAAAAAGTAATCAGTAAGTCAAAAAAGTATTTAGTGAATACTTACTATATGCTAAATATATGCAAATATAGTATATATATATATGTGTGTGTGTGTGGGCATATGTGTATGTGTATATATAGATTACATATATCTATACATACCCTTTATATTACTAAACATATAATACACACATTGTGCCAACTATATGCAATGCACTTTACTAGGTATTTGGCAGGCAATATGTAGGTGAATAAAACATAGACCCTGAATTTACAAAATTTAGTAAAAATTATGTGTAGAAGTAGAAATATATGTATATAAATATACAAGTAGAAATATGCTTCCTGTTTACACTCTAATGGGAGAATACAACATGTAAAAGGAAACTGAAAAGGAGGAGGTAGGAGGAGACAAAGGTACCTGGCAAGAGGGCATAGTAGAGGAAGTCTAGTCCTGAATGAAACCTAAGGAATGAAGAGGAATGAGGCATGGCTGCCCTAGATGTCCTTCTTAAATGGAGGGTCTGGAAAAAAACAACCCATCAGAGAGAGAGAGAGATCACCAGGGCAGAATTACACAAATATGCAAAACAAATACAAATCCTATTCTTTAAAGATTCTAGGTATAGAAAATTCAATTAACTTGTATACAGTTACAAGTAAGTTAATGGCAAAGTTGAAATTAGAATCTATGTCTTCCAAATATAATATGCTGAACTTTGGGTTAAGTAAGATGGGAAGGAATTAGATGCCTGAGTTAGTCTTTAAAGCATTGCAAAAGAATGTAAATAAATAATTGTTTTAAATTGTAAAAGGTGAGAATCTCCACTTAGTTGAAGAAAGCTTTACAGAGGTGGGACTTCAGAGGATACTGGAATGGGGAAGAGAACTAAGACTGACATGCAGGGGAATGGATAGGCAAAAGGCATTTATTGTTGTTGATCATTTTTGAAGATGACAAATGACATCATGATGTTGGGGTAAAACATTGGATGATGAGTTATGTCTTGACTTACATGTGAATTGGATTTAAGTCAGCCAGAGTTGCACAAAGTCATCAGCCTCACTCTCTCTTCCAGAATCATCAGAGTCCAGTGACAGGACAGCTGGTGATGACCCAGAATCCAGTGGCTGACCTTGGCATCTCTGATGTCTGACCAAGCTCTAGGTGCTTCATAGCACCTGCTTCAGCTATCTTCATGACCATTGGAAAAACTGTTCTTATCCTCCCATTCTGATCCATATTCAAGGAAATATCAATGGGTGTTTGTTACCCTCAACGTGGTTTAGCCCATCTGCCAAGACAGAGTGTAGCCACTGCATATGCTACAGCTTCTGGAGTCATAGATGAGAGTTGGGTGACAGGTGGATACCAAAGGTGGATGGGCAGCCCTGAAAAGGGCTTAGTAATCCTTCACACTAGGGATGCTAGTCTTCCCTGAACACCTCATATACCTTAGTAGAGCATATGGCAGTACTAGGGAAGGAACCGGACATAGAAAAGAAAGTGGCAGAGAAGAAAGCAGCATTAGGCAAAGTGAAGTAGTCCAAAGTGGTTTGATGAAAAACTTGGAACTAGAGGAGGATGAACTTGGTTTTTATATACCAAGTAATAAAAATGGCTTTAGAGATTTGTACTAAAAGCAGCAGATGAGAAATTAGCTATTAGCAATACACTGTATTGATTGTGAGGCTTCAGTTGGGAAGTTCAGTAGAAAAAGGTTGTAGAAATACAAATTGTAATTCAGGAAATCCTAGGCTAAGGATTTATCTGTATTACTGAAGATAGTCATTTATTAATATGTTCACTTAAATAATTGAGTGCCTACTATATACAAAGCATTGTGCTAGGCATTTTGGTGGGGTATGCAAAGATAAATAAATGTAGGTCTATATCCCAAAAACTTTAATACAGAGTTGGAAAAATAAGCCATATAATTTTTTAAACTACAAGCCATATGACTTAGAAACTACAAGTTGAAGAGAAGGAACCAAACTGCATTAGTAGAAATTTCTCAAAAGGTATCCCCCATAACATTGAAATCACAAGTCTAATTTTTATCCCTATTGGGAATGTTATATAATTGTTATACAGTATTCCTGAAACAGTTCATAAGTAAAAGCTACTCCTTAATCTGTGTTTACCAACTGTAGCAGTTTCAAACATTAATGTCTTAATGATATGAATTATTATTCTATGTATTAATACACTCTGAAATCTTGACAGGACCATATTTAAAGATTACGGAACTTGGTTCTGTCTCAAAAACCCATTATTAGACTCTAATGTTAAATTTTCTTTTCCTCTAGGTCATCCAATATACACATCAGGATAATTTTAAGAGAGAAAAGAAAAATCATTGAGGAAAACAATAATAAAAGTATATCTTAAGAACAAAAACAACTAAGGTAATATGTTTGGGAGAAAATTTTAATTGAGATGTTAAAGAAAGTGCTTTCTGACCTAGAACTATCAAAAAGAACCATCTAAAGCACAGTGGAGTTGTCTGTCCCAATGAATTTCAACATTATTTAAAATCTCATAAGAGTCCTAAATATGCTGTGAACTAGCTGCTTCAAATCCCATTTGTGTAGAATAGAATACAATGCATGGGATAAAATACTATCTAAAGAAACATTACAACATTTTTTACAGCTAATGTCTTTAGAATATTCTATCAGTGAATGCCAAACCTCAATCAATATTTTACTTTCAATTCAGAGAATGTATAGAACATACATTATCTCTACACTCCATCTTTTTCTAAAATGGAAATGTTCATTTTTAGATTAGAGAATCCATTAGTAAGAGTTCTTTTGTTCCAAATGAAAATAAACTCTTAACAAGAAAACTATCAATAAACTTCTGCTGTGGTAATTGCAAATCTTGTTGAGAAATCTGACGTTAAGAATTCCACCCCACTTCCCATCGGCAAAATAATCACAATTGTTTCTCAGCATCTGGCACATGATCAAACCAACAACTTCAACAGAGGAAAGCATAATGAAATCAGTAGCCACCATCTCATTGTCCAGAGACAATGAACTATTTTCAATAATGCTTCTTGCGGATCAACAAATAAGCAAGTGCTGTTCCACACCACAGTAAAGGACTTTCTGAAATTACACCTTCTATAACATTAGATAATCATCAAACAAAGAGAGGAGAGGTGTGACAACTTATATGATTAGTTCAATACACAACCAACTTGCTGGTCCAACATCCAGGTAGAGCTCCTTTCAACTGTTCAATTGTTACGAGAGGTCTATAAACTATCTTTCCACCTAATCCCATTGAAAATCCAAGCATTAATGGTCAAAGTCAGAGGAAAACAATTTCAAACTGTTCTTATTCTGAAGAATAGTAAGGGAGGAAAATGGTCTACTGATCATGGCAAGGGTATGACAATGGTTAGCAGCATGAAATCAACTATATACAAACAAGATATGTACAGGATAATTTGGAGAAAGGTACTAACATTAAGGGGAACTGGAAGAGTTTTTTACAGAAGGTGGAACTTTAGCTGAATCTTGAAGCAAGCCAGGAAATCAATGATTAATCAAAGAATAAGATCAGAACTGTTCCAATAGGTCTAGATCCCTAAGATGAATGGTTTCTATGCTTCTAGTAGTAAAAAGATGTGGCACCCCAGACTATTGTGGACCTAGAATAGATCAATATATCAAATAGTCACTCTTTGATCCCCTAACTACTCTCTGGTGACCTAGCCCAAATTTAATATTCCTCCAATTTAGTGTCCTCTCTGGACTGTTGTTTTGATCACCCAAGTGCATGGTGATGGAAAAAATAGAGTCAATACAGTTCAGTGATCACTTATTAAATGTCATATAAATTATACACACACACATATTCTAAGCTACTAAATCTTAAGGTGGCCCTAAGACTTTTAGGACACCTGTATTATTTCATTTTACTCCATTCTACATCATTCCATGGAGATACGACATATATACAGAAAAAGTAGATGCAAGATATTTGGATCAGGAAAGGGTTCCTATAGGAGGTACCAGCTAAGTTGAACTTTGAATGGAAGCTAAGTAAGCAGTTTATTTGTGGTCAGGACACATCTGCAGCACATACATAACTCTCAAGCTTCAAGATGATTTATATTCATTTCCGAATTTAGTCCTAAAAATAAGTATATGTTGTTATGTTTGAAAAAATAAGGAAAGAGAAACACAATGAGGCCTAGAGCCTAGCACAGAGCCTTGCATGTAGTAGGCACTCATCATATATTTGCTTGAATGGATAATTAAAGTCAGCCTTAGAAATCAGTTCTAATCTGCTTTCATAGAATGAACAATTTGTACCAAGCAAGTGGAAGCATATGCTGATTTCATCCATTTTATCTTTGGGAGAGGGACATCTTAGTTTGTTGGGGTTTGGTTTTTGTTGTTGTTTTGTGTTTTGGTGTTTTGTTTTGTTTTTGGAAAGGGAAATTTTTTTTCTAACCAAGGCAATGTTAGCTAAATTTACATGTAGGATCTGACTTTGTCTCTTAAAGACAGAGATTTTCCTTACAATTTCACATCAAACAATCAATAAATACTTTTTGAATGAATGAGTACTCAGGAGCAGAGCTTGTATATACTACCTGACTCTGTTTCTTTATTACTGCTCAGCTTTTTGCAAACTAATTTTTGTCCCCAGAACTCTACTGAGTCTTCTCTTCTAAAGGCCACTAGTGACTCTCATTTGCCAAATCAAATGACCTTTTCTCAGTCTTCATCCTCCATAAACTCAGAGAGTATTTAACAATATTAACTATTTTCTTCTTGAAACATGTTCTTCCGTTGTCTTCTGTTATATGGCACTTTATTAATTTTCTTTTTATCTCTCTGCCTAATTCTTCTCAGTCTCTTTCAGTCAGTCAGCTACCATTTACTAAGTGCTTATTATATTCCAGGCACTATGCTAGGTACACAAAGAAAGGCAAAAAAAAAAAATAGAAACAAACAACAAAAAACCGATTCCCTGTTTACAAGGAACTTACAGTCTAAAGGTGGTTAGCAACATGAAATCAACTATATACAAACAAGATATGTACAGGATAATTTGGGAAAAGTTACTAACATTAAGGGGAACTGGGAGAGGTTTGTTTTTTTTTTTTTTTTACAGAAAGTGGGACTTTAGCTGAGACTTGAAGCAAGCCAGGAAAGTTAGGAGGAAGAGATGATGAGGGATAATGTTCCAAGCATAGGAGATAGGAAGTAAAAATGTTTAAAGTCAAGACAAGGAGTGTCATATGCAAGCAAAAGGAAGGAGACCATTGTCAGTGGATCACAAAGTAGAGGGAGTAAGATATAAGAAAATGGAAAGGAGAGAATGGGTCAGGTTATGAAATGCTTCAGAAGCTAAATGGTGGGTTTTATATTCGATCATGGAGGCAGCAGGAAACCAATGGAGTTAATTGCATGGGAGGTGTGATATGATCAGACCTATGCTTTAAGAATGTTAATTTGACAGCTGAGTACAGAATGGATTGAAGTGGAGAGAGATTTAAGGCAGAAGCATGAGGTGATGAGGGCCTACACCAGGGAGGTGGCAGTATCAAAAGAGAGAGGAGGTATTTATATAAGATATTGTGAAGGCAGAAATTATTGTGCTTCACAAATGATTGTATATGGAGAGTGAGAGAGAGCATGAATAGTTGAAGATAATGCCCAAGTTACAAGCCTGGGTAACTGGGAGGTAATAGAGAAGTTGGGGGAGGGGAAAGGGTTAAGGATAATCCATCATTGGAGTCTCTTCATCAGGGATGGGGAACCTGGAGCCTCCAGACCACATACAGCCCTCTAGGGTCTCAAGTGCTCTGCTTTGACTGAATCCAAACTTCACAGAACAAATCCCATTAATAAAAAGATTTGTTTTGTAAAACTTGGATTCAGTCGAAAGGTTGCAACCAAAGACCTAGAAGTTCACATGTGGCCTCAAGGCTGCAGGTTCCCTGCCCCTGGTCTTCATCCCCCTACCTTCTTAATGTAAATATTCCTCCAAGATTCTACTTTTATTCTGCACCTCTCTCTCTCTTTACACTCTACTTTGACAATCTTCATCAACTATCACCTCTATTGTCAATGATCCCTAAATCTCTCTCTAACACCATCATTTTCCCAAGCTACAGACTAGTATTTAAAAAGCTCTGCTAGATATCTCCATTGGATAATTATAACCTTCAAACATCTCAAACTTCACAGACCCAGAAGCAAACTCATCATCAATTAGACTGTAAGCTATATGAGAGCAAAAATCACATCTTATCTAAACTTTACATCTTCCCCAGTGCCTTGCATTATATTCTGTACACAGCAGGTATGAATAAATGTCTTAAATTTGAATTTGTTGAACAATCTTCCTCACTAGTCCAACCATTCTAGGGAACAATTTGGAACGATGCTCAAAGGGCTATAAAATTCACCATACCCTTTGACCCAGCAATACCACTATAAGATCTATATCCCAAAGAGATCAAATAAAAGGGGAAAAGATCTATTTGTAGAAAAATATTTATATCAACTCTTTTTGTGGTTAGCAAAGAATTGAGAATTGAGGGGATGGTCATCAACCAGGGAATGGTTAAACGAGTTCTAATATATGATTGTGATGGCATACTATTGTGCTATAAGAAATGAGGAGCAGGATGGTTTCAGAAAAACCTAGGATAACTTATATGAACTGTTGAGAAGTTAAGTAAGTGGAACCAGAACACTGTACTCAGGAATAGCAATATTGTAAAGATGATCAAGCGTAAATGACTTAGCTACTCTGATCAAGACAATTTCAAAGGACATACGATGAAAAATGCTACCCATTTCCAGAGACAGAACTGATGAACTAAGAGTGCAGATTAAAGCATACCTTTTAACTTCATTTTTCTTGGGTTTCTATATATGTGTTGGAAATACAATTCATATATTTAATCAAAAATTGCTTGCCTTCTTAAGGGGGAAGGGAGGGGAGGGATAAAAAGAATTTAGAAGTCAATTTTTTTAATGAATGTTAATTTTTCCATGTAATTGAGAAATATTTAACAAAATAATTTTTAAAAAGAATGATCTTCCTCTGTAAAACTGCGTATGAATTACTGATTCCTGATAGTGACAACACAGTACTTCCAGTCCCTCGTGTTTGAAACTTCAGTTATCTGTGACTCCTCCCTCACATTAGAACCCCAATAATCGCTAAATCCGAATAATTAATCTTTCACACCCATCACCTTCTTTTTGTTCTCACTTCCACCATCCTATTTAAGAGCCATATTGCTCTCAACTGAACCTTTAAAATAGTCTCTGACTGGTAACCTCCCTCTCCACCTCCAGAATCTAGGCCCTATCTAGTCTAACTTAAGCGCTGCTGCTAGAGTAATCTTTATAAAGCACAGTTCTGATCATGTTACCTCCTTTTCTCATCATCAGTCATTATTTATTGCCTCCTAAAGTCCAAACTTTTAAAAATAGTTCTCTCCTACTCCTCTGCTTCACACATCCCAAACTCCAGCCAAACTGGACTACTACCCACCCCACTACTGTCCCCCTTGCTTTTACATCTCAGTGGCATGGATCACAATGTCCCCTTCACTTCAAGTGCCCTTCCTCCCATTTCTGCCTTTCCAAGTCTGACTTATTCCTACAAGGCATAGTTCAAATGCAGCTTACTCCATACACATTTCCCTGATTCTACCATAAAGAAATAACTTCTTCTATATACCCATAGTCTATATCTCTCTTAGGGCTCTTATTTTTCTATAGTATACTATAGTTATTTTGTATATGTGCTCAATCTCCTCTAATAGACTGGAAGTTTCCCAAAAGCCATATCTTGGGAATTAAGTTTCATATCAGAAGAATAAGAGTCAAATCCTGCTCTGCAAATAAATAGTTACATGACCTTGGACAAATCACTTAATCACTCAGATCTTAAAATGTCAAATATCATGCAAATGGTAAGCAGTTTATCTAGGGTTCAAACCAACATCCTCTAATTTCGGATCCAGGTCTGTTCCAATTTGAAATATTAGAATTTTATATGTAATAAATTATCTCTATTTTTTTTCTAGGGCTAACATCCTATATTTCAGCTTTCTCCCTCTCTCCTTCAGTGCTCATTTCCTTTTCCCAGGGTCTCAAAAGGCCCCAAATTTTTAATCACTTTATTCCTAACAAAATCCCTACCCCATTTTTTCTTTTATTCAATGGGGGCCACAGCAAAAATCTATTTGAATTTAAAAAAAAACTAAATTCAATTTTTTTTAAATCAAAGTCCCAACCCCAGTCTTTTGTTATCTCTATCTAAGAATTAGCTGAAAAGCAGAAGTAAAAGTGATAATGTCTGACAATACTCTATTTCAGGGAAGAGAAATACTTATTGACTATTTCTTTAATGGAATTCCTTTAGTAGGCTACAACTTTACCACACCTTCTATTTTCCTTTAACTCAATTTTTTGTGACTCTTTATTCTCTGTAAGCTGATTGCCATGTCTGCTCAGTATTCTTTCTAGTGTTTCCTTTTCTTTTCTTTTTTTTTGGAGGAGAGGAAGGCAAGGCAATTGGGGTTGACTTGCTCAAGATCACACAACTAGTAAGTGTCAAGTGTCTGAGGCTGGATTTGAACTTAGGTCCTCCTGACTCCAGGGCCTGTGCTCTATTCACTGTGCCACCTAGCTGCCCCATTTTTTTTTTCAAAATTTTATTTTAGACTCAAATGCCAGAACACAAATACAGAATAAAGAAACAAAAATATATCACAAACTTAAATATTGGAACTTAAATACAGAGTTAGAAAGAAAAGAACCGTATGTCATGTACATCACAGAACATAAGAGAGGATTCAAAATATGTAACACTAGATTTTCATTTCGCGAAAGCCTTATATGATAAATAATACTCATTTTGAGAACTGTCCATCTTTTCTTTGCTTCTTTGTGAGTTTTCTTTTGTTCTCTGCTGTGCACATTTTTACTTTGTTCTTTTTTTCCCTCCCCTTAGCCTCCCCCCAGAAGGCTACAATAAAGTTTAGATATGGTTCTCTATAGCTATAGATATATACATACATATACTTTCCCAAACCTGTTCTACTCCTGATCTTTGTTTTTATGTTTCTGCATATCTCTTGTTTCCTATCCCTCCTGCCTCCTCTACTTTACTTCTACCCCCTACCTTGCCCTCCTATAACTTGCCTACACTCCTCCAAGGATCCCTCCCTTATCTTCCCATTCCCATAAATCTAAACACCCTTCTATACCCCTGTTTTACCTATTCCCTCACCCTCCCCTCTAAAGATCCCTCCCTTGTTCTGTCCCCCCTCCCTATCCCCTACTGTTTTATTTCTTCTGAATTTAGAAGACTTTTCTACTCTTCTAAATATGTATGTATTGTTCCCTCTTAAACCCATTCCGAACGAAAGTAGGTTACCAGAACTACCAGTCCTCCTTCTCTAGTGTTTCCTATTAATGCTTTTCCTGGATACCTCTCTGAGGAACCAGTAATAAGTAGATAGAATACAAAAAGGTACAAGATATTTGGTATTTGGTGCAGTAGTTAAATATTCCATAAGAATTAAGCGATTGGGATGGCTAGGTGGCACAATGAATAGAGCACTGGCCCTGGAGTCAGGAGGACCTGAGTTCAAGCTGGCTTCAAACATTTACTAGCCGTGTGACCTTGGGTAAGTCACTTAACCCCAATTGCCTTGCCTTCCCCCCTCCAAAAAGCAAAAAAAAAAAAAGAATTATGCAACATTTAGTTATGCTGAGTATTACAGAAACATGACAATCAGAAAAGGAAAACTATAATTTCTGATTTTATAAAGACAGAACTTCAACAATGATACAGATGAATCTATTCTAACTTTTCATTTCAAATAATTGTAGCTTGCTGCTCACATAATTCTCAATACGTATAACTTGATAGGTTAGACTAACACAAAGTTAAGGCCAACTAAACTAAGAATCAGAATTACACCCTTCTTTCATCTCAACTTCCTTATTCTTGATATTAGGCTAGCTGACTGAACTGGAGGAGTATTCTAAAACTTTAAAAAATGAGAAATATCATAGTGATCTTAACTTATTATAGCTTTTTTACATTGTATGTCCACTAACCTTAGCAATAAGAAATAGGAATGTGTCCGGGATAGAGTTCAGGAACATGGAAAGCCAAAACATTTCTTTACAAGTACTCTCTGCCAGACCAAGAATTTATTTCTGTGCCCTCAGAGTCATTTGGTTGATTCTGCTATTGAGCTAAAGGATTATATCTGTCTACAATACCTCAAAAAACAATTAATCAAGGGGTTCTTATCTTGGAGTCCATGAACTTTTTTTAAAAAACATTTTGAACATTGTATTTCAATATAATTGGTTTACTTTATATACACATACATATATGTGTGTATGTACATATAAATTTATATGTTTTTTAACATATCAAAAACATTATTCTGAGAAGAGGTCCATAGGCATCATCAGACTGCCAAATGAGATACATGACACACAACAGATTAAAAATTCCTGAACGAAGCTATTATGAGGAAGATAAAATGCATTCCTTTCTAAAATTCTTGATTTCCTATGGCCTGAGAGGACAGGGAACAGTCTGAATTTTATAGAACAATTTTGGGAAAGTATCATTTTAAGTATAACCCAATTTTTGATGACTATTTTTTTTCTACAGGTTAAATACTTTTCATTCTGAAGACCTATTTGAAATTATCATCATCTGTGCTTAAGAAAAAAATTTACAGGAAAATCAAGAAGCACTGTGGCATAATGAATACAGAGCAAATCTTGAAGTCAGGGAGACCTGAGCTCAAATTCCACTTCTGACACATACTAGTTGTGTAACCATGAACAACTCATTTAACATCTCTGTGTCTCAGACAGTTCTCTAAGACTACAAATTCTCAAGAAGGCATTGATCTGCATTGGTGGAAGTTACTCATTGAGAGCTCACTACATGAAGGAAATAGTAGATCAGTTTATAAACAATAAAACTCAAAAGATCATAGGATTATAGATTTATAGCAAAAAGAGACCTCAGGGTCCATTTGGAAAATTAAAATCCCCTTTCATGAGGGATGCTGTCATAGAGCATAACGTTCATGTTTCCTGTTCTCTCTGCCATATACCCACCATGCTGAATGGGATGCTGACATAGACTCAAATTACATAGCAAACATAGAATCTGCAATCTATTAGCCAGTAAATTTAATTTTGGTTCTTGGCAAAATTTAAACTGCATTATAAAAGCAGCAGTTACTGAAAAAGAAAGGGAAGCTGTGATAACAAAGAGCTAACATCTTTTTATCAAGACTAGGTCATGCCAGACTAACCTATATTTCTTTTTTGAAAGGATACAGTAACTAGATTCATAGATTAAGCAAATGCTATGTATAAGTTTAACTAGACTTTAGTAAAGAATTGGAAAAGCATAGTATACTATTCTTGGTAACAACTTGTAGCCTAGAAATTAGCACAATGAGGTGAATTTAAATCTATGGTCTACAATCTTATCAATGTAGGTACTCTCCCTCCATCAATGCAGATTGCAACTTATCCATGACTAGTCATTCTGTGCATTTCATCACACAAATTTACCACAGTACATCATCCCAACATTGGCGGGGCAGGGGGGGAGGGGAGAAGCAGAGATGCAAAGGTTACCCCTTCATGATTTCTCTTTACATTACAAGTCTTCCCAGGAACATCTGGTCTGTGGAATGATTAGCCTTCATTCTCACCATGTAGCCAGAACATCAAGAGTAATCAATCACTAATGTGAAAGGATAACTTTACTGGAATGCCCTGAAACTTGCCCCAGTGCTTTCTAACATTTTTATCCATTATTTAAAGAAAGAGATAGGTGACATGATTATTATATTTGCAGATAACTCAAAGATAAGAAAGCTAGCTAGTAGGCAGGTTGGCATTCAGAACACAAAATATCTTGACAAACTGGGCTAAATCTAATGAGATGAAATTTAAAAGAAGTAAATATCAAGTCTTATACTTAAGTTCCAAAAATCAACTTCCCGAGTACTAAATAAAGGAGAGGACATCAATTCATCTGAAATCTGGGTATATCAGTGTACTATAAACTTAATATGAATGTGATGAAGCAGCCAAAAAGAAAACTAATTTGGTCATCTACTACATTAAGAGAAGCATAATACATCGAGTCCAGGACTGGGGAGGTGATAGTCTTCATACATTAAGCCCCAGTCAGCCTACATTTGTAGTACTGTGTGGAATTTATGGTGCTGGATTTTGAGAAATACATTGATAAGCTCTGAAGAGCATTTAGAGGAGAGTAGCCAGAACAAGACGTTTAGTCTGAAGAAGAAAATACTCAAAACTTATTTGAGAAGAGGGGAGGGATGAGAACTCTCTTTGAGTACTTAAAAGATTAATTATTTAGTCTCCTATAGCTATTTATTTCATTTTGTCTGCTATTATGCACTTCACAGCCTTCACACTACACATAGCCCAACCCATTAATTTCTAATGCAGTTACAGTTTTCAGGAAGAAGATGGGTCTAGGCAGCAACCAGACTAGGTGTGATTTTAAGTAATTTCCCCTTTTTGATAGAAGATTAAACTCCCTAAGAAAATTAACTCAACAAAGGTGCTAGATTCACAGACATAATGTTGAATTACTGTAGGATGCAGTCAGCAGGAAAGAATGATCCCAAGAAACAGAAGTATGAACTAAGTAAAATCTCAAGGTTCCTTGCAAGCCTATGCATCTATAGAATATGGCTTGAAGGTCCACATACTTGGTTTTTGCAAGTCTATCCAAGAATTATTGTTTGGGACTGCATCACCTTTACAGAAGCTAACAATATAACCAAACAATTAAGAGTATGCAGTACACTAATAGTCCAAACTAATATAAAAAGCTTCCTGCAACAAAGCTACCTAATGAAAGCCAAAAAATAAAGTATGTTGAGGATTAACTGGGACAGCCAAATTAAAATTAATTTGTGCAAATGGCTCTAATACATTTACAACCAAATGGGGGAATCTGGTTTTCTACAAATAGAATACTCATAGGATTTAGCAGATATATGTGCCAGAACTGCTACTATTCTTGGACAAGAAAAAAAGCTCATTAAGGCATGCAAATGAAGGTCAGGGAATAGCTCCTCTTCTATACATAGGGGAGATGCCTTTATGTTTATATCATCACTTAACTAAACCTGGCCAGCCCACAGTGACCTCGCATCATAAGACATTTCACAATAGCTATAGGCTCTGACTATCCTTACAATATTAGTATGATTTGTACTCTTTAATAGCAGTTTTCTTGTGAAATCAAAGACTTCAGTGACTGATGGCATTCTCATCTCCTTGAAGATCTGGCTGTAAGTGGAGAAGAGAATATCACAAAAAATTATCCGCAATAACACATATCCCCTCCTTACCCAAAGGCTTGGGATTTCCATTCTTAAGTACAAAGTGGAGGAAAGAGGAATCCATCATTTACAAGATAGTATCAGAATAGAGAAGTGAACACATGAACCATTTATCTCACAAATAACCTTGGTATGGATTATGTAGGTTCCGAATCACAGAATTTCAGAGCTAGAAGTGACTTCAGTGATCACTAAGGTCAACATATGAGTGAAAAAGTATTCCCAATATAATGCAACTGACATGTTGCTATTCAACCTTTGCTTGAAGACATCCAATGAGGGGAAAAACTACCACCTCCCCAGGCAGTCCATTTCATTTTGGGACAACTTTATCTGTTCAGAAGTTTTTTCTGACATCAAATGTGCCTCTTTGCAACTTCTGCTGATGGATCTTGTTCTGCCTCTGGAATCAAGGAGATATATAATTTCCCTACCACATTACATTCCTCCAAATATTTCAAGATTGCTAACATGTCAACTCTGTCTTCTCTTGTGCAGACTAAACATTCCCATTTCCTTTAACCAATCTCCAAATGTCATGAATTCAAGATTATTCACCATTCCCATTGTCCTCTGCATACTCTTCTGAGAATCAATGCCCTCTTGAAACTGTGACACTCAGAATTGGACAAAATCCTCTTGAATTGATCAGGGAGGAGTATAGCTGAAACTTTTATTTTCTGGAAACTTTGTCTTCCCATCTCCACCTTAATGCAGCCCAAGGGCACATGAGTTGATTTGTTTGTTTTTGGCTATCTAACCCTGTTGATCCATATTGAGCTTACAGTCTACTAAATCCTCCAGATCTTTCTCAGACAAATTATTATCTGTCCATGCTTTCTCTATCTTATACTTTTGAAGTTAATTTTTTTCATCTGATGTCCAAAACTTTTTATTTATCCCTATTAAATTTCATCTTATTTCATTTAGCCCAGTGTTCTAATCTATCCCATTCTTCTTGGATTTTGACCTGTTGTTCAGCTTTTAGCTATCCCTCCAAACTTTGTATCAGCTGTAAAGTTGATAAATGAACCATCACTGCTTTTATTTATACTTCTGACTAAAATGTTAAAAGATATAGGATTAAATACAAATTCTAGGCATTCTGTTGGAGCTCTCATTTCAAGCCCACTTTGAAACATTAATGACTACTCTTTAAATACAATTTAGCTATTGTCATCTAGACCAGTGGTGCCAAACTCAAATAGAAATGGGACTAATAATCATACTTAAGGAAGCATATTGGCCTAAAAATATATAATAAAATTACCTATGTTCAGTTGTGTTTTTATTTAAATGCACCTCTAATCAAGAATAAAAGGAAGAACTTCATTAAATCCTTTGTTGAAATCTATATAAACTATGTAACATTGCTTTGATCTATTAGTTTAATAATTTGTACGAAAATAAAGGAATAAATGAGTATAAAAAGATAGATGAATAAAGTTAGTCTGCAATGACTTGATCTCGCTGAATCAATGGTGAATCTTTGGATAACTCTATCTTCTTAAAGTCTTTCACTATCTCTGTAGGGGAGGGAAGGAAAAAAGCATTTATATAAGCTTATATAATAAGCATTCACAGTATGCACTAGGCATTGTATTAAGCACTTTACAAATATCTCATCTCATTCTCACTACAACCCTGCCAGATAGGTGCTGTTATAATCCCAATGTTATATTTGAGGAAACTGAGGCAAACAGAGGTTTAATGATTTACCCAGGGTTCCACAGCTAGTATCTAAAACTGGATGTGAACTCAAGTCTTCCTGACTTCATGTCTAGTGCTCTATCCTTTGTAATAACTAGCTGCCATAATTCATTCCAAAATTTTTTCAGGTAATATTTCATTTTGTATACCTAAGTATATTATTATTTCTTTTAAGTTTGTCAAAGGCAGGAATTAATCTCATTGTATATCATAGTTTGTTACAATCTTCAGTAAGTTGTTAGCACAAAATAAGGCAACATTACTTTGTTATTAGTTTACTAAGTTATTCAGAATCACTTTCATATACTATGTCATTCATAAACTCAAGAATTTTTTTTTACTTAATGTTATGGAAAATGTACTAATTTTCAAATTGCAAAATAATAAAACTTAGCCTTGTAATTCACTATATAGTCCTTTGGTTTTTAAGCTAGTGTTGAGCAAAAAAAAATAGACAAATTCCTATTTTAAGGTACAGGAGTCTCCATTATTCTGCCATCTTCAAGTTTAATGAATTGTATCACACTGCTAAAACTGCTTCACTTGAGTGGTTAGATTTTTAAAATCCCTCTTGATATGTAACAAATACCTTTGGTGCATATGAAGTGGGAGGACTTTTTAGAAATGGGATTTTAGAACATGGAACAAATTGAAAAATTGTTCAATTTGTAAATTAAATTTCATGAAGATGAAATTGTTCATTTTAATGGTGTTGTAGTCCTAGTACCATACAAATAAAATAAATGAGATACGAAAATTCCTGATCACTACATCTCTTTCTGTATTTTTGTACTGTTATACACAATCCTTTCTCCACTGCATGGATAGAAATATTTCATCCTTGTTCCAACTGTTATAAAAAATCCAGACTCTTAGATATGTTTACTTTTAAAAAAAATACAATTCATGTACCAAGAAGGTTTTTCAAGAGTGGAGGGTTTGGAGTGAAATAAAATTTCTAGCCTCAGCTACCTGACTTATTATTGATATGAGATTCCCTTACAGGCTCTGCTTCATAAACAATAATAGGAAACTAGTCCCCTTGAAGTAATAGAAAGAAAAAAAAAGAACCACATGCAGATAGTTTGGAGGTGACACAAATAAAATGAATGTTACAACAATATTTCAGTTTTCAGGGAAGAAAACTGGAAAGTTAATGAGTAATGAGCAATTACATTGGAACATAAAGAGTCCTGTACAGTTGTAAAAATCTGTGAATCAAGAATCCAGTTGTCCTCTATTGCCTTCAGACAATAGTGCCTCCAAAGCAATCATTTAAAAAACAAAAGTAAACACTTTGCCTGGGAAAAGTTTGGATTCCCCATGTAAGAATCAATGGGTTTCAGAAGAAAACTTAT
The DNA here is from genome assembly GCF_028583685.1 of Petaurus breviceps papuanus. Taxonomy (NCBI): domain Eukaryota; kingdom Metazoa; phylum Chordata; class Mammalia; order Diprotodontia; family Petauridae; genus Petaurus; species Petaurus breviceps. The sequence continues at coordinate 6,685,151 of NW_027187345.1, forward strand.
CAACAAAGGGTGGGTGCCAATATTTTAAAATGTATAAATAATTGTATGATATGATGAAGCAATAATGTCAAAGATGATTAAATATTAACCAGATTTAAAGATAATTTACTCTTTATATTATATTGCATGAAAGATAACATGCCAGTCAAAACTGCCAAAATTTCATCATTATATTGTCTATAACATTCATTCTAAATGACTTAAAAGCATGATTTCACTATCACTAATATTTTAGTGATGTACCCTCTGCATGTCACAGAGGTTTTTTTTCTTTTGTTTTTTTCTTCTATTAAATTCTACAAAATGTGCTCTAAGTACAATACCTCATATACTTATTTATTTTCCTGTCATATCATGGCCCTCCGTGTAGTGTTTTCCTCTTGCCATAAAATCCTAGTTCCTCTAGGTTCTGAATGAATCTTTCCTCATCACCACCCTCTGCATTTTCATAGTGCGTTGTCTCCAGCTCAACCTGTCTGCTCTAGACAAGTTAATTTATTTTATGTATTTTCTGCCCCATTCCCCATAGGACTTGTTCCTTTCTTCCCAATTGCACATACTATCCTTGGTAACTGGGATGCCTTTCTACTCCTCTACACCGATCTATATCCCTCACCTTTTCACCTTCAAGTCTATATCAGACCCTGTTTTCTCTAGGATGTTTCCCTGATTAATGCTCTCCAACAAAGATTGCATCTTTTTCCTATGCTTGGAGGAAACTCTCATTCCTCAACTGGTTTGTATGATCATATAACTATAGAGTATTAGAACCATGAATCTAAAGCTAGAAGGTACATCAGAACTCAACTAGTCTATTTGGCCTATAGCTTTAGAACCTGGAGGGATATCAGAGCACATCTAGTCCATAGGACCACAGATCTAGAAATGTAAGAGACTTCAGAAGTCAACTAGTCCATGGGACCATAGCTTTAGAGCTTGAAGAGAGCACAGAGCACTTCTTGTTGATAGCACAATAACTCTAGACCTGCAAGAGACCTCAGGACTCATCTAGACCATAAGACAGAGATGACCATAGAGCCAGAGCCAGGAAATGCTTCAGAGCCCATCTAGACCAACTTTCTCATTTTACAGAAAAAGAAACTGAGGCCCAAGAAAATGAAGTAACTTGATTAAGGTCACACAAACAGTTAAACATCAGAGCCAAGATACAAATCCATGTCCTCTGATTCCAGAAAATTTGTATGCTTTCTATTGTACAAATCATAAAGACTCCCTTAGTATATTTTGCTCAGTCTCTATATTTACTGACATTCACTGGTAATGTTCTTAAGAAAATTCATGGATTTCCCCCCAATAGACTTTAATCTCATTGAATTGACAGTCCTCTCTATTTTTCTTACATTCAACATGTGTTTATTGAGAGTCATGCTACAGATTAGAGCTATGGGGGCATACAAAGAATTAAAACATATTCTGTTCTCTCAAGAGTTTTTAGTCTAGGTATGTAACTAAGACACATACACTTGTTTTTAAAAATTGAAATAATAATACAGGAGTTAAATAACACTACACTGAAAGACCACAAGAGAGGCCACAAATCAGCATGGAGACATGAAATAAATACTATGAGTCCAGGGTAAGGCTGAGATAGTAATGGGCTGGAAAAATCGGGGAAGGCTAGCCTAGTCACCCACCTGAGGTAATATTATTCCCTCTCCACCCTCCACCTTGACCATTACTCTAGGAACTATAATTTCTGGGCAGTGTAATACATGCTTATCCGTAGAACACCAGGGCTAATTTAACATTTTAAGTACTTTAGAACTATAGACATAATGTTTTAGAACAGGTTTCTTCTTTCCCCAACAAAAGAGACCTAAATAATGTTTCTTGCAAGAAGAAACAAGATTATTGATTTTTTAAAAACAGCTTTAGCATACTTGAAAATTAAAGACCTTTATACTTATTTCCAGAATGAAAGATGTGGGCATTTTCATCACTGATTGCTACTTTGCTGGAAATTATAAGAGTGATATTAATTCTCTGACATGTAGTCCAGTAATTAGTACTGTAACTATAGATGAGATGATTAGTGATAGTTGATGTTTCTTATTATGTATGTGTTCATTGTATAAAAATCAATTGATGTCAGAGTGGGATTTCTTAAGTGAGGTTAGCCTTACTAGGTTTACTGTCCTTAACTATTTTGATTTGACTTGCTATTCCCAGTCTTTTAAGGTCCTCACAGAGGGCTAGGGATGGCTTGTTAGTGACTTGTGCTTCTAAGGAGTTCAGATAAATTATATCATAAAACAACTTATTAGTAGAAACTGCAGCACTAGAGTGTGGTACAGCTACATTCCAATTTGTTTCACTGACTTCTTGTTCTGATGCAGAATTTAGGGAAGGAATAAAATGGTTTGTCTGGGTTTTGTTGGTGTGTTTGAGAATTTGTGCTAGGAAGTCTTTCTTCTTTCATCTATTTTCTCTCCATCCTTTGGTTAAAGGCTAGTATTCTGGGTACCTATTGCAAATTTCCAGGATACCAGAAGCTAGGCAAGATTACATGAACAGAATGTAGATGTGTGTTCCCTAGTTCTCATCATTATCCTGTCCTGCTGCTATGCTTTTATGTCATGGCATCCAAGCCCTCCAATGAAGAAGTAGAAGGGGTACTAACAAACCTTTGGTTTTGAGACATAGCTCTTCTTTCATGGTTCCTCTCATTGACCTAGACCTTCTAAAGTATGGAATTTGTATAGAGCAATACTCTTATCTACTCCAGAACTTACTTTGCCCAACATATTGACCAACAATAGTTGTATAGCACATTGGAGACTGGACTCGGAAAGACTTTTATGGCATTTACTAGAGGAAAAAAAAGGAAACAAAACCTCTACAAAGATTTATAATATACTAATAAAAGGATCTCCTGCAACAAGACTGGCTTATGCCTCTAACCTCTTAAAATGAATTTCATTATTAATAACTTTGAAATGCCACAGACAGCATAATTATGAAATTTTGCCAGTGTTGAAAACTGAATTTATCTTTCATACAGTTTAATATATGGAGTGAAAGTGTCTGGAAATCTGTATTAAGAAATGTAATATTTAATCAAAGAATGAAACCATTCTTTTCAGTTACTGCACCACTGATTCAACATATCATATCATCCTATATTTATAATTTTTTCAATATAGCCATCAAGATGGATGAATGAAATACCGGTTATGCTCTACTTAGTTTCCCCCTCCCATAAAAATATTAGCTTCAACCTGCTCAATTAGTCCAAATCTAGATTACATTTATTTTGATAAAACTTAAAATCAATACACAATTTCTCCAAGAAACCCAAGAAAATTAATGTCTTTTATATAGAGATTTTCTAACTGAAACAATTAAATCATTTCTCCTTTTTTCTTTGTCACATTTAAGCTGAAAAATAACATTTTAAGCTTTAAGAGCGTAGGAAAGTGGGAAAGAATAAAAGGAGGCTTTCCCCACTACAATCTTTTTGAGTCAAGAATTTCTTAGCTTTGGTAAAAATGAAAATTTAACATGCTCTGAAACTCACAAGCATACTAAGGCTTCACATAGCAGCAAAGGACCATTCTTCATAAAGTGGTTGCTGGTTTAGCAAAAGTAATTTTTCACACATATTTGTTCAAGTCTATAAGATATGCATTTGAGTTGGGAGTAGGTTGCCTGCCTCTCATGGTACGCCTTTACCTGAAGGAATATTGGAATGTATATGAAAGGATCTTTTAAAGATGCAGCACTTTAGAGAGATCAGCAGATGTTTTTCATATGTGGAAGGTGACATATATGTGTGGAAAGAGAGAAATGTGAATTAGAACAGTAGTCCACCATTATCAGGTTTAAAAGAATCAATGCTGAAATTTTGAGAGCTAGTTGATAGCCTCAGGAAATGTGTCCATTAAAACCTACCTGAAATTTTTGCATTAAATTATGACCACTTATAGACTTGCATTGCTTAATGGAATTGTTGATAAGCTTAACCACTATCTGAGCTTAACCATACAATCTGCCATTTTAACACAAATCACTGATGCTATTGCCAAGAGAGAATCACTTATTGGAGAAATTGAAGATTTAATTCTGATGAAACAAAAAAAATTAAGAAGAATATTTGAAGAGGTAGCATGAAAACACTTTGGATTAAAATATTTGGAACCTTCCTTTATCCTTCAAAGATATTTGTTGCCATGGTTTTTAAAGAGCTCTAAAAATCTTCAGCTGTGACCATTAGAGTTGCCAAGAAATAAGGGGTCCTACCTATACTTTATTTATTTATCATATATATTTTTGGGTTATCTCCCAGGTAAGGCACATTCATTCCATTTCTCCACCCTTGAAAATGAGCCATTATCATTACATCTATAGAAATAACACAATTTTCCAGATTGAAATAAAGATGTAGTCCCATGCTAATATACATATTCTGACCCATGAATAAACATACATGTATGTGCATGCACATACACACACAAACACCCCATTATTTCCTCCCCTTGGCTACATTTAAGAGCAATGCCCATAATAAATGTGTTCGTGGGATTGCATTCTTATAAAGGGTGAGGTTTTCCGTTCTTGTCTTTAAAAATTGCTCAGTTTCTTTCTCTCATAATTAACAGCAGCCAAGTAGCTTGAGGTCACATAGATGAAAATTATCTGTTTTAAGTATTTTATCTAAGAGTTTTTCATTTGATTATCACATGATGAGTACCAAGTGTACCCCCCTGAGGTGCTCTGACCTTGTCAATGTTCTTGTTCCATTGTGTAGAATACATGATTCTTCAAGATGAGAGGCAAGTGTTGAAGCAGAAATAAAGACTCAAAAAAGAAGAAATAATTACAGCAAAAAGAATTCCTGGGGTTCCCACACTGTTCAGCATTCTCCACAACTAAACCTCCATGTGTAGCTCAATGTAGTTTCTTAAATTAGCATTGTGTCCTTCCTGTCCATGTGATCTCTCTTAAGTCTTTAGACTTTGGTGATGGGCAACCAGGGTAGTAAGGAGACAAGAAAGGATTCCAAATAGGATTTACCCTAGAAGGTCTTAGGGAGACCACAATAGTCATCTTCAAGTATTTGAAGGTTTGTCACATGGAATCCAAGTCACTTTCTCTTGATTCTTGAGAAAAGAATTAGGAAAAATTGATAGAAATCAACAAGTAAACATTTGTTAAGTACTTACTATTTGCCAAGTGTTGGGAGAGGCCAATTTCAGCTCAACCCAAGGAAAAACTTCCTAATCATTAGAGCAATAGAAAAGAAGAATGGGTTAGCTCAGTGGGGCACTGGAGAGTAAGGGGCAGTAGGGCATGGAGGCCACTGAATTAGGTATTCTGACTCATCAAACAGTATTTCTTTCAATAAGCTATTGTTGGATCTGTTACAGATAAAATTCAGACAATAACTTGAATACAGTATGGAAGGAATGAACTATGATACCCTTGTAATAAACTTTTAGACACTAGGTCAAGTATGATTGACTCAATTTGTGTAGTGCTATGAACTCTGTCATTCAGATGGACAAGAAATGAAGAACACTTTTGATGAAAATTAAGTTTTTATTGTTTTTTTCTTTTTATTTTAGCTTTTGTGGAGGGGCAATTGGAGTTAAGTTACTTGCCCAAGGTCACACGGCTAGTTCGTGTGTGTGTGTGTGTGTGTGTGTGTGTGTGTGTGTGTTAAGTGTCTGAGGTCAAATTTGAACTCAGGTCCTCCTGACTCTAGGGCTGGTGCACTACTCACTGTGCCACCTAGCCACCCCAAAGTTTTTATTTCTTTAAAGAAATACTTTTGGGGCGGCCAGGTAGCACAGAGAGTAAGAACACTGGCTCCAGTGTGAGATGACCTGGGGATCAAATCTGAGCGCAGATACTTAGCACCCACCCAGAAACACCTGGCCGTGTAACCTTGAGTAAGTTACTTAACCCCAATTGCTTAGGGGTGGCCAGGTGGCTCAACGAGTAAGAGCACAGGCTCCAGTGTCTAGACGACCTGGGGATCAAATCTGGGCGCAGATACTTAGCACCACACCCAGAAATAACTGGCCGTGTAACCTTGAACAAGTTACTTAACCCCGATTGCTTTAAAAAAAAAAAGAAATACTTTCATCATCATGCCCAGTAAAATATTAATATTGGAATCACAAAACAGTCTAATTTCAATTCAATTCAAAATAGCAACTCTACTATCCCTATTTGCATGGCCCTATGCAAGTCTTTTCCCTTCTCTGGGCTGCAGTCACTCTTCTGTAAAGCAGAAAAGCTAGAATCAATAATTTCTAAAGTCTCTTCTTTCTATAAAACCCAGCCCATTCTTTTATTAGAGTAGGAATTCCCTCTACAGTATACCTTAGAAATAAATAGCTCATCCCATGATTCATGGGAGACTTAGACCCCAATTATTCTAGGCTCAGCCCATGGATGGACAGTCTACCTATCCTTTACCTCTGGTGGAAAAGTTTTATTGTTGAGAGGGTAAAGGAGTGAATTCAGACAGTATTATAAGAAAATTTGAAGAAAAGGCCCAATTTCTTCTTAGATCATTGTAATATCTTCCTAACTAGTGGTCTTTCCTCTAAACTACCGTTTTTCAAATCCATCATCACACTACTGCTTGAGTAATCTTCCTAGTATACTGCTTGTTCCTCCATTCAAAAACTTTCCATGCTTCCTCATTAGGTAAGGAATAAAGTACAAATTCCTGATATTGGCATTCAAGGACATCAACAATGTAACTTTCACCTGTCCAGCTTTATTTGCAGTCCTACTCAGGTCAAATGGAAAATTAATGCCAAGTCTTCAGCTGAAAGCAAGGGGAATTTCTGGCTGAATCACATGCCTACCACATCATTTGAAACAATTTTGTCCAGCTTTATTTGAAATAAGAATTAAGGGGTGGCTAGGTGGCACAGTGAATAGAGCACCAGCCCTGGAGTCAGGAGGACCTGAGTTCAAATCTGGCCTCAGACACTTAACACTTACTAGCCATGTGACCTTGGGCAAGTCACTTAACCCCAATTGCCCTGCCTTGCCCCCTCCAAAACAAAAGAAATAAACAAGAGTTAATCAGTCAACAAGCATTTATTAAGCATTTACAACTTTCCATGGCCAGGATGAAACTGATTAGCCTCCTCCCCAAATAAAAAAAAAAAACCCTAAGGTTTTTTGCAGATATCACAATCCTTTCACCACCTAGGCTTAACATCTCAGAATGATATGAAAGTCTTTACTCTTCCTCATCATCCTTAATCATTCAGTTGTCAAATCTTATGTATTCTACCTCCATGACATTGCTCAAATGTCCACCATATTAGTTTTGGTCCTTACTGCCTGTTGCCTGGCCCATTTCAATTCCATCCTAATTATTCTCCCTGTTTAGAGTCACTCCACTCCAATCTAGCCACCCAACTGCCAAAACAATTTTCCTAACTCACAAGTCTAGCCATGCTTCTGCTGGCCTTGAGAATCTTTGGTGGATCCCTGTTGCCTCCCAGATAAAATTCTGATTTTGCCATTTGTCATTTAAAACCCTTTAAAGCCTGGTTCTAGCTGTCCTTTCCAGAGTGATTTCACAATTGCTCTCCATTCACCTTGCATTCTATCTATGACGCCCTACTTTTTCTTTACCAAATTATTTCCTACCTCCATATGTTTGCATAGGCTGCCTCCTATTCTTGGAATTCACTCCCACCTCTTAAAATCTTTAGTTTTCTTAATGGCTCACCTCAGGTGCCACCTTCTACAGGAAGCCTTTCCTATTCAGTCTAGTGGGTAGTTCTTTCTCTCTCATCAAAATATCATATATTTACCTATATATGTGCAGATCAGTATCCCTAGAGAAAACTGTAAGTCTTTCAAGGGCAAGGACTGTTCTTCTTTTAGTCTTTGTAATTCAAGCACTGAACGTGATGTCTTGCCTATGATTGGTGATTACTATCTGCTAGTTAAATTAAATTGAATGAATGTGTTCTATCTTCATTCTGGGCTGCTTTGTTCCCTGGTTTCATTCTGTCCTCTCCCATTGCTATGACTTTGTTTATAGTATAATAATCATCTCCTCTATGAAATTCAGGTCTTTGAATGGAGAACTTCAACAAATAGAAATATGGAGGGGGTGATCCATCCACCTGAAATGGATCACCCTGTCCATATTTCTATTTATTGAAATTCTCCATTCAAAGACCTGAATTTCACAGAGGTGTTGACATCTGAGCTTAGACCTTGAAGGAAGAAAAAATTTTAGTGGAGGAGGAAATGTTACAGTCATTGTAAGCACTGTTTCATTATTAGCAATTTTAAATAATTATCAAGTCTTTGAAGGCCTCTTTTCTAGTTTTCTTTACAATTACCAGGAGGATATGATTCCCAAGGTGCCCTGTAATTCCAAACCTCCAAGTGAATAATGGAAATTTCCAAATATCCCACCACAACCTCAAATTTAAGTGATCCTGAAATTGAGTTATTGATCTTCCCAAACTAGCCTTCCTCCCTTTGGTGCCCAATATTTTCCATGTCACATGACACTTCTTTCTTCCCTGATCTTGGCCCTTCATATTCATATAATAGGATCATAGAATTTCTGAATTGGAAGTCATGTCGTCTAACTAATATCTGTAGCACACAATCTGTTTAAACATTCTGAAGAAGAGATTACTCAACCTCTACCTGAAGATCTCCAATGATGGAGAACACATTACCTTCCACTTGGGCATATTTCCAATTAAAAAAAAACTTTTTATGTTAATATGAAATCTGACCCCTCCATAATTTTTATACGTCAGTCCTTGTACTATCCTCCGAGGCCATGAAAATAGAAATTCTACTCAGTCATTACAGTCTGTAGCTTTTTCCTTCATGATGTCTCTCATAACTGTATTTTTCTTCCTTTTTCCACCAGCTAAGTTCAGGCACTTCTCAGGTCACACGTAGATTATTGCAAAAGCTAACTAATTATTCTCCTTGCCTCTATTTTCTTCCCCATCTAATCCATCCTGCATGCAGCTGCCAGACCAATTTTCTTTAAATACTGTTTTCATCATGTCACTCTCTAGCAAAAAAAACTTTTAATGGCTTCCTATTGTCTGCTGGAAAAGGTCCAGAATCCTTAGCCTAGCATTCAAGGGCCTTCACAATCTGCCCTCAGTCTGCCACTCAGTCCTCCATTTCTTATAAAAATAGTGAGTATCTACTATATGTAATGTACCCCAACTGGACTTTAAGAGGGATATAAAGAAGAATAGACATAGTCTCTGCCTTCATGAAATTTAGTACCATACAGAAGTGAGGAGAACCTGCAAGTATTGAGGCCTATTAGGAGGCTATTGTAACAACCCAGGAAAGAGATAATAAGGATCTTATCTATGATGTTAGAGGAATCTCTGAGGTAGAATAGATATGATGTGGTAGCTGAGCAAACATGGGGAATGAGGTAAAGGAAGGAGTGAAAAATTACTCCAATTCTTCAGATCTTGAGTTACTGGGGACATGATGGTGCTATTAAACAAAAAAGCCAGAAGGAATAAGTGGTTTTCCAGGGAAGATTGTGAGCTTGGGTTTGTCTTTGCTGAGTTGGAGGTGCTAAATGACTGAGTGCCAGATGGAGGTATCTAGCAAGCTGTTGAAAATGGGGGACCAGAGCCTAGGAGAAAGGGTGGTGCTGGAGTCATAAATCCGGGAATCCTTCAGATACTGAAGAAAATCAAAATTCCAGGAATGGATGTCCCAAAAGGAGCAGTTGTTTGAGAAGGATAAAATAAGAATTAGGATAAAATCTTAGAGTATTCCTCATTTAGGGAGTAGGATAAAGAAGAGAGATGAGAGGAGGAAACAGCTTAGTCGGTCTACTCATTATGCCTCTAACTTTGCTTATGCCAATGCCTCCCCACTACTCACCACTAACCCAAATTCTACCCATCCTTCAAATCCCAGCTCAAGTCCTAGCTCCTCTTAGTCAGTCTATCAGTCAACAAGCATTCTATTAAGTGCTTCCTATGTAATAGAGATGGTGTTGAAAACTGAAGACACAAAAAAGGACAAAAACAAAATGCAGAAACAGTCACTGCCCTCGAGAATTATACATTCCTCTGTAAAGTCTTCTCCAAGCATGCCAATTCCAAGTTAGTTTTGCCTTTCCCAAAGCATCACAACATTGACATCTTATTAATTGATGTTTTGGGTATATGCTATTAAAAACCCAATCTTCAGCATACTTGAGCAGCCTCTCAACCCTCTGAGAATTGAAGCACTCTTTCAGTGGAAGGCCAATCCATCCAGAAAATATGATCATTCCATCTGATGAAGAAACTGGAAGTTCTTAGGTAAGCATGATTTTCCATCTCCATAGGAACAGAAAAACCAGAGAAAGATCCAGGTCAAATGAGTAGGTGTGGTGCTCTGAGAATAAAAAGGACCCTGTATGAACTCAGAAGCCTCATCTTCCTCATGATTCACTTACTCCTTAGCCACTTGCCATCTGTACACTGCCCCCATCACTTTACAAAAATTACTCTTTCAAAGGTTACCAAAGACTGCCTTACTGAAATATCTAACAGCCTTTTCAGTCTTCATCCTTCTTAAACTACCTGGAACTATTGACACTGTTGACCACTTGCCTTTTCTGAATACATTTTCCTCCATTAGCTTCCATGACATGATTCTCTTAGTTCTTCCTTTTCTTTGGCTTCATTCATTATCTGAAATATCCTTGGATGATCCATTATTCTGCTGAATCACAAAATCTCAGAATTTGAAAAATGTCCACAGGACTTTGTCTAACTGCCATAGAAAACCCTTCTCCCTCAAAGCTCAATCCACCTTTGGACTACTCACATTATAAGAACTCTCTGCCCCTGAAGCCTTACTTACTGGTTGGCTAATACCTCCCAGAACTTCCCATTTCAAAAGAAGTCCCAGAGCAAACATACCTTCATTCCTCTGCAGGATGCTCTACTGACTCATCTCTACAGGACTTTCTTTACCATGCCTCTACCCAGGCACCCTCTGCTGCCCTCTCCCATCTTTTCAGCTCCTTGTTATGTATCTTGCTCCCCATTAGAATATAAGCTTTTTAAGGTCAGGGACCAGCTTTCTTTCTGCTTGTATTTGTATTCCCAGCACTTAGCACAGTGCTTGACACATACTAAGGGCTTAATAAATGCTTATTGACTGTTGACTAGAAAAGACCTTAGAGACCCCTCCCATTTTGACCTCCATCTCTCTCATCCCCAAAGAGTAGTCATACAACTTTGCTTGAAAACCTCCAATGAGGAAAACTTACTACCTTCCAAGACAACGCATTCTACTTTTACACAGCTCTGTTGAGAATTTTTCCTTACATAAAGCTGAAGTTTGCTTCTTTGAAATTTCTCCTTATTACTCCTTGTACCATCCTCAGTAGTGAAGTAAAACTAACCTAATCGCTCCTCTAGATGACCACTTATTGATATTCGTTATGCTCCCCTGTCTTCTCTTCTCTAAGCTGAACAATCTAAATTTCTTTAATGGATTATTGCCTAGTGTAGCCCTGATGCTCTTCATCACCATGGTTGTCTTCTTCTGAATCTCTCCAACTTTCTAAAACATGGCATGCAAAATTAAATGCAATACTTCACATGTGGTCTGATCAGGGCCAGTACCAGAACTATCATTCTCTAATGCTCTGATGATACAGCTAAAGATCATAGGAGCTTCAGAGGTCATTTAGTCCAATGTTATTATTTTACAGATGAGAAAATGAAAGCCTGTGGAGGCTAGGTGATGCACCAAAGGTGGTATGTACTGAATATCAGAGGTCAGATTTGTCCTCATGGCCTCTGACTCCATACCCAATGTTCTTTCCCCTCTACTTTGGTGGATTAACCCTTTTTAATGCCATAAAATATTATTGGCTGTTTTTGAGATATAGTCCACAAACATTTTTAACCTAATCCAATAAATGTTTATTAATTGTGCCTACTATGTACCAGGCACTGTGCTAAGACATTAGTGTTGCTCAGTCAAACTGCTATCCATCCATGTACTTATCAGAACTATTTTTTTAACTCAAGTATAAAACAACATTTACCCCTATTAAATTTCACCTAATTGGTTTGAGATCTTTTGTATTCTGATTGTCATTCCTTCTACATTGTACCTTCTATTAACTTAATAAGCATGCTATTTATGCTTTTTCCAAGTCACTTATTAAAATTTTAAGTAGTACATGACCAAGAACATATTTCTGGGACACTTTGCTAAAACTTCTCTACAAGTTAGCATTTGCCTGTGTCTATATACATGGTTCCAAAATTTTATTTCTCTTCTTAATTATACAATACTAACTAGTCTACTCCTCCTGAACTTTAGATCCATTTCTCAAACTGCCTATAGAGTATCTCCATCTAGATATCATACCATCATTTCAAAGTCAACATGCCTAAAACAAAATTCATTATCTCCTTCCTTCCAAAGATAAAAGTATGTTTTTACTTTGAATTTTGCTTTTTCTTTTAGCTATACTACCATTCATTCAGTTTCTCATCCTTTGAACTAAGATATCACCTTTCATTTTTCTCTCTCATTCATCTCACATATCTAATAATTAACCAAGTCTTGTTAATTCCAATTCAGCATTAAATTTTATATCTGTCCTATCCTCTCTTATTTCCCACTTTCCCTCCCTTAACCCTTATCACTGTCTACCTTAACTGCTGAAATGAACAATTAGATGGTCTTCCTTATAGAAGTTTATTATCATGTGATAACTGCTCTCCCCACAATTTTTTTCATTGCTCCTTATTATGCACTGAAAAAGTTCAAACTCCTTAGCCTCCCATTTAATACCTTCTGGAATCCAGCATCATCTTACCTATCCAGCCTTAACTCACACTCCTTTTATCACACATGAAATACACTCAACTAAAATGGAGGAATCACTATCCTTGGCACATATCCTGCCTTTTCCAATCTTCATGCCTTTGCTCATACTGTTCCACTTGCTAAAAATCCTTTATTCCCTTAGTTCCTTTCCCCCCACCCTGATCTCTGCCATATTCATCTGCTGAAACTTAAGCCCTATCTCCAATACCCTCCATGAAACCTCTACTGAGTTTCCCAATAAAAATTTCACTCTTCTGGGATGTCACAGAACACTTGTTTGTGAGGACTTTAATGCACTGATCATGTTTTCTAAATCCTTGACTGGGCATAAGAGTAGGAAATATGTTTTAGTTAATCTGTGTATTTCACCCACAATTAGTACAGTGCTCTGCATGTATAGTTATAATAGGCATAAGAAAGTATAAACACCAGTCAAAGTTACAGTTTTCATAATCTTCCTGGGAGCTATCCAGGGTACTTGAGTACCTCTGCCTTTCTTCGGTCCTACCCTCCTAACTTCAACTACTTGTGAAACCATCCATCAGTCCCAATTCTTATCATGCCTATATTCAACTAACCCCTAACCAGTTACCTGCTCCAACTTGGGCACCTAGTTTAATACCAACACACATTGCCTGCCTCCACCATCCCTCAAGGTCCCCAATCAGGTTATCTCTATCTATCTATCTATCTATCTATCTATCTATCTATCTATCTATCTATCTATCTATATCTATCTATCTATCTATCTATATATATCTATATATATATAATCTGTCCCAATGGGATTGAATTTTTTCCACACATGTTTTGTATACTACATAGTGCCATATGTACAGTACATGCTAAAAAGATATTTAATTGGTTAACAGATAGCATTCACAATCCTCCAGTGAAAAGTAAAATATGGTTATGTGGTTTGAGTTCATCAGGAAAAAAGAAACCATGTAAATTTTATGCATCACTGACTAGCTTGCCTCAGGTTATTCTCCTTACTCAAACAGAGGAATGGCATTTGATTGGGTCAAATATAATACATACAATTAGTCCATAAAAGTCTTTCATTATCAGTAAGGCAAAGTCTTCACACACACAAGTTCCCAGGGCTGCTTGTTTACAATTATGACTATTTTTCTCCTTTAAGTATTCCCTCTTCCATTTAAAACTATTAGGGGAAATCACAGCATGATTTTGCTAATCCCATGTTTCCCTAGAAATAAGTTTGATCATCAAAGTACCTTAAAGGAAGCCCACAGTGTTCAGAATCACTGATTATATCCAAAGGACTTTGACATGTCAAAAGCATGGGAACATATCAGTAGTGGTTTTGAGAACTGATATGACCAATAACATTTTTTCAGATGTTAACAAATTCTCCACATATCTCAATGGACATCTTGCTAACTGATTTGTCTGTTCATACAGAAAACCTGGAGATTCTATTTGTATACATCTCTATACATATATTGAATTTTGTGCACTTTTTTTAGCACTAGCCAGTCAAATCACTACTTTCTTCCTAACACCAAAAGTACAGGATTGGATCAGTACAGATTTTGCTCCAAACTTTGGTTTCTAATGAAATAATCATTTGGGGAGGGAATACTCAAGATAAGAAGTAGACTAATCAGATTTTACTCATTGATATATGAATGATAGACTTGGGCAGATAAGTATATAAAGAAACTCAGCATGGTATAGAAGGATTAGTAGATATAAAAGTAATAAAGCTTTGATTCAAATCTCAGCACTGCTATTTCCTAACTGGGCAAATCTCTATGCCTCAGCTTCCTCATTCATAAAATGAGGTTGATTGTCATAATATCTAAGAACTCTTGTAGCACTAACATGTCTTCCCTTAGGCAAATAGTTGTTGCCAACATAAAATATTTCAGACAACTTGCCACATTTTTTGTGAGACTGTCAGTTTCTTTCTCACCCAGACTGCAAGTGCAATAACTACTCACAGGCCCGATCCTAATAGTGATTGCCACAGGAAGCTTTGACTTTCTCTGTTTTCCAACCTGGACCAGCCCACCCCACCCACACCCACCTGGTGGCTCTCCGTTCCCAGGGACTTCAGTACTGCTTTAGTGCTGGCAAGGTGGACACCCAATCACCTTTAACCATACTACAGCTTAGAACTCCAGAGATCATGCGATCCATAGTCTCAACCTACTCCAGTAAAAAGTATTGCAGATATGTACTACTACCCCTCCTGGACTTTGTCATGGCAGAGGGGTTTACATAACTCAATGAAACTACGAGCTATGCCATTCATGGTTATCCAAGATGGATAGGTTATAGTGGAGAATTCTGACAAAAGGTGATCCATTGGAGAAGGAAATGACAAACCACTTCAATATCTTTGCCAAGAAAACCCCATGGACAGTTGGACCATGAGATCATGAAGAGTCAGATATGACTGAATGACTGAACAACCACCACCCATAGCTACTTCTTTTTTTTCCAAAGTTCTACTAGTTTTAATGCTCTTTCAATTTTTCTGATTGCATTAGGGAGAAAGCTAGACAAATGCTTTTGTTCTTTACTATCAACCAGTCTTCATTTAAACAAAAGGGTGTGCCCCAGGCTTTGCATAGTCTACAAGCAGCAGCAAGAGGTATAACAGGTGGGGATGAAGAGGCCACAGGCTTGATATGGAGAATCCTAAAGCCATGAATAGAAAGAATGTCCTATGTGTGCGTCTATAGCATCTATTGGCTTTTCTAGTTATAGTGCAATATGCAATTTTTATTCCAAATATGAAGCCAAGTAACCTTGTTAGCCCAGAACACTGCCTAGTCACCTACCCCAGACCCAATTACTATTTGAATTACTATATCGGGCCATTATATCAAAGCCTGATCTTTACACCATACCAGAGTCTCCCCCCAAACATGCAACTTTGAACAGTCCTGGGTCTGCAATATGAGTGGTTTCTAATGTCTAGAAGTCACCTCTGCCAACACCTGTCATCCTTAGTTGTTTAAAAAAAAGAACAAGATATGCTGTTCCACAAGTTCCTGAGTAATCCAGTTTGCACACATTCGACATTCATTTCTAAGAAGCAAAAGTAGATCCATATCTGGGTGCCTTCCCATCAAGTGAGCTGCCTATTCAGTTAAAGGATTCACTACACTACAATGAGAAGATAAAGATTCCCATCTAATAAACAATGGGGAAAACTAAAACAGCCCTAGTATCTTCACTGCTCTCTACTTGCATCTCAGATTTTTCATTTCCACCACTGCCTTGGTGAGCCAGATGGGGAGGCAGTGTAACTGACAAAAAGGCAAAGGTTTTTCTTTTTCCCACAAAGCTTTTCAGAAGCAAACTATGAAGTTTATGATGACAACATGAGAAGCAAAACCCTTATGACTTAGCCTAGTGTCCCCCTTCAGATTCACAAGCACATCCATCTAAAACCCAAAAATATAGTTGATAGAAAAAAATAACATCAATTTTGCACATATTCCTGAACCATATTCAATTCAGAGATGACTTCTACTTAGATATGTTAGCAAATTCATTTAAAAATAGTTAGAATTTATATAGTGTTTTAAAGTTTTGTAAAGTACATTAGTACTTTATTTTATTCAATGAATCTATAAAATAAGGTTTTTGAAATAATTGATCTTTAAAATTCCTTCCTTCTATAATTCTTTCTGTCCCTTCCAGGATTCTGATTATGCTTTGCCTTCAATATATCATTGTGGTAAAGGTACATAGCAAACTTTACAAGTACAAAATATAGTAATGGTAATAATAAAAATAATATAGCTGATTTTCTGTGATCTCTTAGATGAGCTCCAGAGAAACAGTGCACCAGAATTTAGGAACTATTTTAATATCCAAATACCAATAATGCCTAAAAGGAGGCAAACCTAAAGTGCAGAGAAAGTGTAGGGCAATAGACAAAGTAAAGGATTTGGAGTCAAAAGACTTGAGTTCAAATACACTTACTAGCTGTATGACCTTAAGCAAATTATATCACCTCCTTGGGTCTCAGTTTCCTCATCTAGAGAAAGAGGCTGGATTCAGTGGTGAGGAACCTGTGACCTTGAGGCTACATGTGGCCTTCTAGGTCCTTGGGTGTCACCTTTTGACAGACTCCAAGTTTTATAGAACAAATCCTTTTATTAAGAGGATTTCTTATGTGAAGTTTGGATTCAGTCAAAGGGCTGCACTTGAGGACCTAGAGGGCCATAGCTTCCCCACCCCTGCTCTAATCTGTTTGACTTCTATTAATTTGCCTGTTAATATATTTTCTGCTATAGCTAGCTTTATAAATCTCATTGCCTTATTAGATTTTAAGCTCCTTGAGGGCAGAGGATGTACTCTTTATTTCACTTTTGTGTGTCCAGTAGTTTCAAGTGCCTTGTACATAGTAGATACTTTAAAACTATTTATTAGATTAAAATGAAAACTGCTTTAGGTGACAAAACCACCAAAATTGCTACAATTATCAATCAGTTACAAACTTGAGAACTTATTGTTGAGTTCTCATAACAATGGAACATTGTTCTCAGACATATTTTGTGGCATGTGGCATTTTTTGTGGTACATTTTGGTCTTGATTTAAAAAAATCTCAGGAACAAAATTTGGGGGTGGAGGGATAAAGTACCTGTTTGTGAATAGATAGTTTAATGGACCATTGAAAGATGTTAACTGAGATTTGTAAAAAAGAGAAAGATAAAAAGGGAAGAAGAAAAGAAAGTGAATAGAAATGGGGTTGGGTTGGGGTTTTTTTTTGTTTTTTGCTTTTTGGAGGGGGGGAGGCAGGGCAATTGGGGTTAAGTGACTTGCCCAAGGTCACACAGCTAGTAAGTGTTAAGTGTCAGAGGCTGGATTTGAGCTCAGGTCCTTCTGACTCCAAGGCTGGTGCTCTCTTCACTTCTCCACCTAGTGGCCCTGAAATGGTTATTTTTTTTTAAAAGGGAGGATGAAGGGGCGGCCAGGTAGCACAGAGAGTAAGAGCACCCGCCCCAGTGTCAGCATGACCTGGGGAATCAAATCTGGGCTCAGATACTTAGCACCACACCCAGAAATAACTGGCCTTGTAACCTTGAGCAAGTTACTTAACCCCAATTGCTTAAAAAAAATAAATAAATAAAAATATAAGGAAGGATGGAGAAATCCTCTTTTCTATTTGGATTTGCAAAATAT